>NC_080594.1:85465984-85765999 GCF_027887145.1 Ammospiza caudacuta
AATGAGATCCTGCACACATTAGTGAAGATTAACAGTAAAGGGTGGTTAAATTTTGCTCCTTTTGAAACTAACACTAATAAAGGAGCCAATCAGTGTTTAGAAAATGCAGTTGCATTAGTACATTAAGTTACTAGCTTCAAAACAATATATTAGAAACAGTTAATTCAAATTTTCTGTGAAAAATCAAGTGATTGTTTACATTTGCAATGCACTTTCATAATAAATGTGTCACTGATAATGGCAAATGCAGTTAGAGATATAATAAACAAAACAATTTTGAAGGCTGCATATAAAAATCATATTTTATCTTTCTCTTTCATTGAAAAGACCACTGCCCTTTACACACTATGTTCAGCATTTGCTCAATACTTTGTATCATTGGAGGAAAAACAGCTGCTTTGAGAACCTGAATTGGACCTAAGTGAAAACCAGAGTCTCCTTATGAAGACAGGCTTCTTTATAAATACATCAGCACAGAACAATCTCAACCACATTGAGATGGATCCTCAGTTCACATATACTGCCATAAATTGTTCAGAGGCAACACAGATTGCTACTGGTATAAGAAAAAAGGGGAGGAATAAAGGAACTGCACACTGATTATCTGGCAAAAAAAAAAAAAAAGGCAGTTTAGCCTACAGATGACAAGGAAATTCCTATTGTTTAAAGAAACAGCCAAAGAAGGGGAAAAATAACCTACAGCTGCAGTAGAGAAAAATAAAACCTAAAACCAGAACTAGCTGAAATCAGATTGGACAATGAGTATTCAGCTGCCAAAAACATACTATAAAATTGTATAGAACCAGATTAATGGTAAAGTCATTGGGAATCCAGAATGTTAAATAACTCTAGAGTAAACATAACTGACGATTACTAGAGATAGAATATCTGGATGGGAATATTTAAATTGTTTGCAAATATGTTTACTGTATTTGCCCAGGATAATCCTTGCAGTTCTGCTTACATAAAATTAAATCTAAATATTCAGTTGCCATAACAACATAATGCATTAGTTCTCTAGTTTATTTTTGATCATTTGACTTCAGGATTGTTTGCTAGGATCTTTGTGACTTAAGACTTCAATGTTTCTCAGTATTAGTCAAATAAGGACACCACATATTTATTTAAATTTCACAATACTTTATACTTTTTCTCCTTAGAGGATCAAGGCAGGCTTAAAGAATCTGATACTTCAATATCAAAACCAGAAGAAAATATTGTGCTTTTCTTACTTGAATCACAGAAAGTCTCAGAGAATAAAACTAGATAGATACAATTAATTTTTTTAAATGTTTTTATTGCCAGTATTAGATGTCAGCACCACACCTCTCCTATGCACCCATCACTGTCCCACCCCTGAATTATACTATCTACTTAACAACCCTACTCTCAAATATGTCTTTTAAGTATAGTAGTGCCTGTAGGATTTTTTGCCACCCTTTTAGAGAGTTCTGTGCTCTGAAGTCTGCATTTCAGTTCCAGCATGGAAAAATCAAAACTGGGTTTAAAAAATGCAAAGCTAAATACATCCTCCTGACAATCTAGATAATTTTTGCCAAGTGGAGAGTATATCCCTTTTAATGTATCTGTTCACAGGGAAAACCCAAAAGGGAGGCAAATGTGAGAGCTGTGAATTTCTGTCTCTGCCTCCTGTCTGAGGAAAGCTAGATCAGGACTCCACGATTGTCCCAAGAAAGAGAGAAACCTTCTACATCACTGGGGCTAAATTTGTATTAGCATGGCCACAGCAATGGGAGAAAGGACTGCTTTACAAAGGCTAGGGCTAAAACAGATCAATTGGTAATGGTAGCAACAGGTTTAGCAGCTGCCCACAGACTACTCATGAATTTATCAGTGTACAGCTCATTGTAAAACTGTTCACTCAGAACAGTTCACCCAGAAGAGGTCTTAACTTTCCACTGCTTCATCAAGTATCTATTTACTGAAGGATCAGTAAATGACATAAATTATTTAAATTGTCATAAGTTTACCTTCAAAGAGTATATTCTGACTTTTGGCATAGTCCAATTTATCTTCTGACCTGTGCCCTTCTCATCTATACTAGATGCCACAGTAAACCATGTACAAGCAGATGTAACTGTAGCAGACTTAGGGAGACCATGGAAAATCTAATTGCCAAAGTTTCCAGTGGGACTAGACTAAGATGTGTAGGTAAAAGTTGATTTTAACCAAAAAATGCAACAGAACAAATTAAAATACATATTAATTGAATGGGTGTGAAAGCACATTTAATGAAGAGACAGAGGTAAAACCCAAAAATAACTAATAAAAAAAAGAACTAGCTTAGTATTTGGGGAAGGGGTTCTACGTTAGATCTTAAAGTTTGCCATATTTTTTAATCTTTTTTTGATGGCTTTACCTGTCGTGTTTCCATGTTAGCTACTTCATACAATGAATATTCATTCCTATCTCTTGCTCTTAAGTTATAAAACAATTGGTAAAATATCAGCCCAGAAAAGCTTCACATTCACCAAACAACCAAACATAAAGAAAATTATTAGATGTTGAATCAGATACTGAGTAATAAACTCTTCCAAAGGCATTACCTAAGCCTAAGTGGAAACTGTGTATGATGGAGATTTCTGAGCTAACACTAACCTCAGCTTGTTCATGTGGTTCAAGCCTGTGCCCCCTAGACAGGGCTTTTTCAACTCTTACAAGCAGTAAAAACTCACTGGTACAGCTCACAGGCTTAGCCATAATATCCTCAGCAGTTCTGAAAATTGTTTTATTATGCTTACTATGTGAAACAGATATGCCTTAAAAGGTGGAAAGAACATGAACATTAAATGATAAACAAAAAAGGAGAATCATTCATATTTAATGTCTGGAGAGAAATTTCTCATTAGCTAGTTTAAAAAAAAAAAAAAAGCTAATATTTTATGTATGACTTTCCAGGTAAAGATTCCCATTAAAACATTTGAGAGAAACTTTACAATACATTTTGCCATTTGGGGGATTTGCCATTTGGGGCAAATTTATCTTCATATGTTACATAAAAGGACTGGAAAAAAGTTGCAGTGCTTAAGAGACGCTTCTGGTGTTATTAAGGAAAAGAGTAGAAAAACACATAGAAATTGTTCCTGTCAACAGTGTTTTGTGTACTTAACTCATTAGCTGTTGTAGTGCAAAATGAAATAATGAACCTATAAAATACAGTAAAAATATCAATTTTGTGTGTGAGGAACTTGGATAATTCTATTATAATGCTGTGTAAAACTCTACAAACATTAATCAGAAATTAATAATTTGGAGTATGCATTTAAATAAAAAACAAAAAAAAATACTTATCTATTGTTTAATGAAAGAGTTTTGTGGGTGACATAGGGTAAAAGTGAATTTCCAGGGTGGCCAAGTGGATGGAAAGGCACAATATTCAGTCATGATGACCAGGGAGGGTAAGGGAGGGAAGTGACAGCTGAGCTCAGCTTGGAATCTGAGGAGCAAACAAAAACCTATTTTGCTGCTATATTAAACATTAAGACAAATCCCATGAAATATGAAGACAGTGACAAAAGAATTAGTTTTTAATTTTTGAGGATAGTGACAAAGGAATTAGTTTTTAAGTGTTGTTGTTTAAATGTAACACATGCTTATTTAGCTGTCAAGGGATCTGAAATGACATTGCCTCTAAAAAAGAGGAAGCTGAACAAAACCATTCATGAGAGGATAAGTTGGCAATACATGTTCCCATGCTAATGCTTCTGAAAACTAACTACAAATGTATGAAATATGATCATGTCACTCTTAGAATTGCATAAAGTTTTCTATTAGTTTCATCTAGAAGAACTAGAAAGCAACTCTGCACCAGAAAATTTCTGCATGCCAGATGATACAGGAGAAAAGGATTCTCCACTCTCCAATATTCTCTGGCAGTAGAGAATAATCATTTGCTTCCTTATGAGAAAAGGGAATTCAGCACATTGCATAACAACAAAATTTATTATTCAGAACATTTTAAAAAATCATTACCTTCAGGTTAACAATTATATAAAAGGAGGCAAAAAACAAGTAAATTACTTCTTCTTGGATCTCTGGCTTTGAAGTTGCTTATTTTGTGCTATAAAAACACTTAGAGAGGATTTTTTAGTAATTTCTGGATTAAAGACAAACCAGGACCAGAAAGCAAACTCAGTTCTAACATTTCTATTTGCCCTGCTTTATAAAATGCAATCTGTGGGACTTGCATTTTTGACTTCACAATAGTGTGCTTAGAGGACTGATCACCAGACTTATTTTTTTCTCTAGTTAAACGTGGCTATGAACTCCTGAAAAGTTCATGAGAAAAAGATAGAACCCAGATCTCTTATTTCTTTGACAAGTGCCTCAAGAGTTTTATCTGAGCCTGATGGTTTCACCTCTCATTTCTACTTTATATTCAAAGATTAAATCCTATCCCTGTATTTTAGACATAATTAGAGCAAACCTTAGGAAAGGATCCCAGGAGCATTTCCCTCCTAACAATATTTGCTCAGATACCTACATGCATGACGAGGACATGAGTTCAGTGCCATCCCTCTTGTTAATGATTTTCAGTTGGCTAACTTCCTGAATCCCTCTGCTCAGTACAAGAGTTCTAACAGATTAACCTTATCATAGAATCAGAGAATGGTTTGGGTTGGAAGGGACAATAAAATTCTCATTCCATCCCCTCTGCCATGGGTAGAGAGGAACAAGATGGAACGAGAACCTTACTCTTGACCAGGTTGCTTGGAGTTCCATCCAGCCTGGCCTTGAGCACTTCCAGGGATGGGATGCCACAACTCCTCAGACAGCCTGTTCTGAGGCCTCATCACTCCCACAATGAAGAAAGAACTTCTTAGAATCTAAACTAAATCTTTCTGTTGAAATAATTCCCCTTGTCCTGTCACTACATGCTCTTGTAAAAAGTCTGTCTCTCTCTTCCTTGTTGGCTCCCTTCAGTTACTGAGAGTCCACAGTTTGGTTACCCTGAAGCTTTCTCTTTTCCAAGCTGAACAAAACCAATTCTATTAGATTTATCCAATAGGAGATGCGCTCCATTCCTCTGATCATCTTGGTGGCCTCCTTTCACTTCCAGGTTGATGTCCTTCCTATACAGGGAACCCTAAAGTCTTTTAACAACACAGCCTTAACTCCAAACCTCCTTTGGCAGATGTAATGAGGGAAGGTGGTGATTAGGCTGGAATGGTTTCTCCATCCCTCAGGCACTACATATTTTATAACATCAATATTACTTATCTTCCACAAAGCTGCATTTTTTTCACCCTTTTCCTCTTATAGCCCTTCTACTTTGCAACAGTTCTTACTGGTCGGTATGCATCTATATTTACAACTTACACTCTTAAATAGAACTGTAGAGACAACTCCATACTTTTTTTTTATACTCTAAAAGTTCTAATTTGGCTAAATTTAAGCACACCAGGCTCAAAATTTGTTTTGTTTTCCTTTTTTTTTTTCCCTAGCAGTCTTATAGCAGCAGAAAAGCTTTTCTAACATTAGAAACATGATTTCCAAATGCAATAATTATGTGGGTCAGTGCCTTAGTACAACTTATTAAACAAGTAATTATTTTATAGTGTCTCTAAATAACAATCTATTCCTTTAAATATTTGCCTAATGATTGCAGTTAAGTATTATTAGCCCCCTTTTCCCTAAACCATTCAGCTGGAGCTCTCTAGGGGCATGGTATTGATATTCTATAGTTATAGTTCTAAAGACAAGCAATTATCAAAGTCCAAAAATCTAATGATATTCAGGTGGATTTGAAAACACAATCTGATTTACCCACTAAAATAGAGATCTACGTGCTGAAGTTTCCATGCTTCAGAAAACAATGTTTTAGGTTTTGTGTTGAATTTATTTATTTTAATTTTTATTTTAATTTTCTAAATATTGTCTACTGCTTGCACCAAAAATTCTTTGCCACTTTCTCAGTATACCTCCCTAATCTATAGAGTACTGTGCTACTTCAAGATCCTGTGCTACTTTCTCATCTAGTTCCAGGGCCCTCAGAGACTTAGAATGTTCTTGATTATTTAAACCATTAGCAGTTTTTCAGCACTGCTTAGGGATGGCTTTATTTCAAACTGACAAATTGCCTATCAGTTGGCATCAGCACTAAAAACAAAACCAAAATGCTTTCATTTATCTTCATAAAATGAATAAATAAATGAATACATGTAGAGTTCAGAAGTTAACAGCAATTAAGTTGAGCTTTGTTTAGATGAATGTTTTCTGATTTCAGGAAAGAGGTGATACCAACATTTGAAATTTTATGAAGGGTAGAAAGTCACTTTGGTTTTTGTTATGGAAAGTACACACACATAGACAATTTATAAGGCGTTCAGTTTGAGGGAGACCCATGGTATTTAAAGGCTGCCAAAAATTTCAGATTTCTTTTTTTGAATAAGTCTTATTTTTGTAAAAGGAGTGGATTCAAAGTATATTTTTTAACCCCACTGTTAAAAAAGAAATGCAGCTCTGAGTGAGAAGATTATGAGTGAAAAAGGGCAAGGCTGGATCGCACCTGGGACCATCAGCCTCAGTATCTACTCACACACCATGCAGTTTTATCCCTCAAGCAATGCCTACGGGCATTCAGTCACTTGAAGTTGAAGGCAAAGCACTGAGGGTTATTTTGGCTGTCAGCTTTAAATAACAGACAACTCCCTGCTCCCTTTCTGTTCAGCATATGCTTCACAAACAAGGAGAATCACACTGTTGCAAAATGTTAGGCTGTAGTGATGGGCGTAATGACCTTTTTAGTGTGTCACATCCTGCAGAAAGGTATCTGTGGTGATAGATTAGATTGTATTTTCCTTTCTGATTGTGCCACTCTAGGCAGGAGCCCTTTGACAACTGCTGAGATTGACTGGGAAATTGGATTCCCGTTTACAAGCAGTCTTTTTGATTTTTTAATTCTAATTATCAGAAATATATTGAGTTTCTACTTCAAGTGCTGCACTGGAGGTCCCTGGAAGTACCAAGTATTTTGCTGATTGTGTAACTATTGTCATCTGTACGGAAGACACACTTTTGGACGCTGGATTATTACATGAACCATTATTATATAAAAGCACAGGCTTTCCCCATCACTTAGCACTAATTTTATGTAGTACAGTAGTGGTTCTAGGGGCTCTAGTCTTCCAGGAAGGCTTTGGAAAGAACAACATGTTAACCTCAATTTATAAGGAAAATATTTCAAAGTATTCAAATCCTTCTTGGAGTGCAGAAAATTTTAGATTTCATATTACAGATGACAGTCAATGCTTATCTTATATGTTAATACTTATCTTTTGTATTTTCAGAGTTTCCCAGTCTGGGGAAAGCCTTTACCCAATTTAAAATACTCATTGGAATTAAAAAAACCCTTGGACGGGGGTAAAAAATCTTTTGAAATATCTCAGAGATTCAAGAACACAAATTAAAGGGAACATAGGGTTTATGTCTTCTAATAGTATAAGAGAATTCTGGAGTTTGATAGCTTTTAAAGAATCTTTGCAGATCTTTTTCTACCAGCTCCTTTACCTGTTTAATGTCAGGGCATAGTCCTGAGCAACCTGAACTGGTATTATCCCTACTTGGACCAGGGATTGACCAGAACTTAGAAAATCACTTTGTCCTTCATGTCACAGCAGAAAAAATTCCTGGCAGTTTTTCTAGGATGCTTGCTTGGTGATTTAAAAATGACAAGCCGCTCATTCTGTAATGCTCTCAGCATAAACAGAGAATTCTTAGAGGTAGAACATTTTAGCTGTACTGAATGCACTCCCTTTTAACATTCTGGCAGTTTTCAAAAAGGGCTTAGAGAAGTGGTTAGAGAGCCCCAGTGCCCCTGATAGCACTACAACCTGCAGGGAGGCTCCTGCGCATTTGGCTGCCTTCTGCCTCCCCCATGGCAAAATGCAGTTCCTCACACAATCCCTCACCTCCTTATTACACATCAGTGTATAATGTCATAATAAATAGGCACTGTTGAGTTGAATATGGGAGATCCAACTTTGCTGTAGTGCAATATATTTGATTGAACTTGCTCTTCTACTTCCTGCATTTTCACCAGGTGAAACATGCTCCTTGTATAGCCTATCAATAACAATCTTATTTCAACAAGAAATTATTCCTCAACTACAAATAATCTGGGCCCCTATAAGGAGCTTCTTTTCCAAGAAGATAATTGGCTTTTTTCTCCCCATCTTCTAATTTTTCCCTATGATGAGGCATTTGATATTTTTTGCAACAAACTGATACTATCTTTAAGAAAAGAAAATAAGCATATTTCATAGGACTCACTCTTGTGCTCTCTGTGAGATATCAAAACCAACTGAAGCAATTGTGCCAATATTTCATCTGGCCTCTTCAGAGCTTGCTGTGATGCATTTCATCCAAATCTATGCTCATATTCCAATCTATTCAGCTTTTCTTTCACGTTTCTGCTTCAAATGTCACTTTTTTTCCTATAACTATTAGATTACATACCACTAAATTGAGAAATAGCCTTAATCAGGACATTTCCCAAGGAATGGAATTAAACCTAATGATACTTATCAGCAAGAACTGCAGCTTAATTGGGATGGTAATTTGCTTAACTGGGATGCCTGTAGGTTATTTACTGTAATCAGATAAGGACATCTGATCCTTATTTTCCCAAGAAGGTTATCAAAAGTGTTAGCTCTAGAAAGATGTTGTAATTATATCTGTGTTATATTTCAAGAGTGATACCCTCATTTGAGTTGTTCAGCTGTTTGCAGCTGCATTGTGTCTTTATTCACCATATAAACTATAGAATAGATATCCCCCTTTCAGGCACAGGGGCCAAGGAAGTGACTTCCTAGGTGTTCCCTAACCCTTAGGGCAGAACATAGCAGCTCATGTTGTGAATGAATTGGGAACTCGTTCACCACAGCAAGATCACATAACCAGGACTGGACTCATGAAATAAATAATGGCTAATAACAACTACAGAGTTAATGCCAGCAAAAAACTATTCTTGTAAGGTCCTTGAAGATGTTCTCATACAATAAGGACTTGAGCAACAATGATTTTATAACTGCAAATGCTCTCTCTGAACTGTTTAGGAGGCTCCACCCTCTGGGATGACTATATTAAAAGAATGTTCAGGAAAGTTTTCAATATGCTACTTTATTTCACTGTGTTTTAGCTCACTTGGTCAAATATAACAAAAGTTGAACTGCTAATGACACAATAGAATTTTCAGCTCCTTAATGAGACAATAGTTTTGAGATGGGTAGGGCAACAGAAAGATTCTTCAGACTCAAAATAGCATTTTTCTAATTATACTCCATCACAGCATTATGCAGATGAAAGTATTCAGACTCTCAGTACTAGACATAATGGAACCAATCATGCAAAGCATCACTTTCAAGATAGAGGTTGTTACAATTAGGACTAAAACTGACAGAAACCACCCCCTGATTATTTTCTTTTCTTTTTCATTATTAAAAAAATTCCTTCAAGTTGGGTGCAGCAGAGCTTTAAAAGTTATAGTTAATGGACAATCCAGTTTTGACTGTTCTATTCCTGAAATTTACTGTTACTTTTTTCACTCAGTTGAGTCTCATGCTTTGCTTGAAGGTCAGGAGTTTACTCCATGTAAGCCATCAAAGATCTTAGAAAGCAGTTTCTCTTCCTTTTGCTTTTCACTCTCCGATGGACATTTCTGCTTTCTGCTTCATTGTACAGGAGGACTGTGCTGAGCCCAAAAACCATTTGCAGGACTTGTCTGAAATTTTGGTAATACTAAAGAAAATAATAAAACCTGAATATTTCCATAAAGATACTTTTCTTGCTCTTAATTTTTTTGCAGCTACTGATATAGAAAGGAACCATTATAGATTCATTAATTCACACCAATCTGCATGATCGCTACAGTTTCTTGGATAAGGCAAAGATATTAACTTCTAAGAGTGGTCTGATAGCTATTTTGCAGCTTTTCAGATTGTTTTCACTCAGTCATTCCATCCCAGCAATAACTCATAGAGTTCATATGTTCATTGCAGGACCTCATTAACAGACAAGAAAGAGGTAAGAAAATGCATAAATATTCAGTGAACTCCAAAGAAGCATTTATATACTCAATCATACAGATATTCTTTCTGGTGTTACTGCTGCTGACATTACTGGAGGTAATATCCTCCACCTGACTCATTTTCCCAAATAAAGCAAAGTATTTCTGTTTAACAGTTCAATTTTATCAATATATTTTGACTTAGATTTTTAGGACAGTTGAATAAAGTACAACTTCAAGCTATTTTGGCATGCTTTGAGAGATTGATCAAGCTTTTGAAATGGCTCTGTATAGCAGGGGTCATAATGAGCTCTTTTAGCAGCCTCCAGAGACACTCTACCATGTACAGCAGTACTGTACAGCTTCTACAGAATATTCCTAGACATCAATCTTTTGACAGGTATTTGAAAAAACCCCAAAGCTTTTCAAGGCAGCATGCAGTCTGTTCCCTGACCCAGATCCATTAGTGTGTGTTAGACTGGTGATGATGACAAAGGCTGCAAAGCTCCGGCAGCTCTCTGCCAGGCGTTTAGTGCTGCTGACACTGTAGGAGCTGACTAGAATTCCACGTTCCTGTGTCAGAGCCCTGCTCCTGCTCTGTGCAAAGTCTCTGTGGTCCTTCTGTCAGGTATATGTTTCCAGTCAAAAACATGAGTACTCTCCAAAATCTAAAGCGGAAATATGGATATACAGTGAGTGGTATAGCCAAATGGAAACACCAGTCAGTTCTTTTGAACCTAACTAAGCTTGTCTCACCTTTTAATTCACTGTGGGAGCCATTGGAACCACTTACACAAAGATTGGATACCTCTTGCTCTGCACTGTAATCAGGCATTCCTCTTAACTGGTAGCAACATGATATTCACAGTAATTCTATTTAGGATTTTTTCAGAGTGCTGCCACTGTGTAATCCAGATGAAGAGACAAATATTATCTCTTGATCCAAGATCTCTTGATCTCCTTACTCCCGGAAGCATGAGATTATGATGATGAATGAAATTGTCTTTGCTTTCATTTTTTTTCTACACAATATTCAACCAGCATTTTATGATATTCACAATTTAACAGCATTTTACATTTAAGAAAGTATATCAAAACCTCACCCTTCATTTCTCCAAAAAAGTGAGTTAAAATAGCTTTGTGGCTTTTCTTTATGTGAAAGTAAAAGCAAAATATTTTCCAGTTGTGAGTTTAAACAACTTGTGGCTACTTAAATAAAAGGTATTTCTACAGCACATTTTAAAAGATTTTTCCAGCTATAAAGATTTTATTTACAGCTGGCTTTTCACTTAAGTGATCTTGAATTTACACATAAATAAAAGCAGTATCCAAGACTAAATTCTTCAGGTCATTAAATCCTTGCACATTTAAAGTATTAGGATGCATAATCTTCCTGTGACCTTGGTGCAGAACTACATTACTAGCTAGTGAAACAATAAAGACATTATATTTAATTCCACAAGTAGGAATATCTTTCATTTTCAGTACAGAAGTGCAGGATTTATCATTACATCTGAATAAATAACTTGCCCTTGAAAAATATTGTAAAAATGTTATGCTTCAGGACATTTTAAAAAATCATAATTTTGTGCAAAATTTGCAAATAAATTTGGCTTAAAAATCAGTTCTTTCATCTAAGCAAACATTTAATTTGGAAACAAAGATGAAATTAAATAGAAAAACACTTTAAAAATTCCAAAAGCCAAAATCAAATGGTTTTGAGTGAATGCCATTTTGACCCAGCAACTTAACCCTAAGCTGTGAATCGGGTGAATGACAAATTATTTTGTATTTTTAAAAACTCTTATATCTGGCTTAACAAGAAGCTATGCATTCATCTTTCTTTGGTTGGTTTTGTTTTGCTTGGTTTTGGTGGTTTGTTTTTTTTTTAATATATAACATATAATTTATCTAGGAGACAGGTTAGTATTTTTATCATTTCTTTATTAAAGGAATGATGTCCAAAAGTCCCAAATTCTCTTATAATTTAGCTCTTTCAGAGATATTCCATTTTTTTGCTCTTCAGTTTTGAACAAGCCAAAATAAAAAGGAAGACAATAAATATGGTGGTCTCACAGAGATTTTTTGCCCTTCATAAAATGTGTGCAACAGTTTGGGGGTTTTAGTCTCTTTTAAAAATTGAATTACAAAGTCCCAGGATTACTGAGTGCATGTAATTGCATTCATGCAGTTCTATAGGGAAAATCTATAGAGAAAATCAAAGCTAAGTAAAGTTTTGCTATGGTAATTGCAGTGTCTCCCACTTTCAACATACTTTGTTCTAGGTGCCTACTGAAAGTCATGTCTTTCACATAGAGATTGCTCAGTAGCTCTTAAACAATTTACAGTGACTCTTAAGCCAATTTGTTTACTTTCTAACCTCAATTTCAGTTTTCCTTAATTCACCAGAATGTGATTTGCAACAGTTTAGGAGCTGTCACACTAACCTCTGAGCTGTGCTAGCAGTCAATACAGTGAGATAATCTCGAGGGGCTCTGAAAGCTGGAAAGCTGCTGCAAGGAACAACTTTTCCCGGCTAAGTCATTCCCAGAACAAATCAGCCTTTACATAGAAATTCAGTGCATACTGTGGAGACGAACCTCACTTAAATCATTAGCAATTATCTAAACACAAACTGAGATAAAATTATTAATTTATCACTTATTAATATTTGATAATGTCTTAGTTATCTTCGAGGTAAATTATTTTTCATTGAATCTCACACAGGCTTGTAAAGTTCAGGTGTTTTTTTTCTCTTTGAGCTCTTATGATAGTACCCTTTGGACAATGTATACTCCTATGCTTAAACCTAAGCTTGTTCTGAAGATATATCCTCATCCAGTTCAAAAGCAACTATTATGAAATGCATTCTTGAGTCATGAAAATATATTTCTTTTCTTTAAGCCCCACATTGTAAGCTGGTTTTCCTTGATTTGGTTGTGAATCCGTGTGTATTATTAAGATGTGGTGATGTTACGCTGGGCTGAGCAGCTCAGAACAGCAGAAACCTTCCCTAGGGAAACTGAGTCAACATTAAAGGAGGAAAGCCATAATCAAAACCCATAATCATACATTTTCCTTAGGCAGCATTCCAAACTGCAGAAAATAAGATATTAATATCATTAAAATCACAGTGTAGTTGCTCACCTAAACGTTCCACCTAAAATCTACTTTCCATAAGTAAACTCACGCTCTCAGTAGTGGTCTCATTTCTGTAGCTGCATTGGCAACTGTTTTCAGTTCCTAACCTGTGGTTGGACCCAGTGATTGTACCCCAAAGTAGCACCTCGAAAATCTGAGCAGTCATCGAGGTCAAGCAATACTTTTCCTTTGCCCTTCTAAAGCAGCATTTGGAAAGCTGTCAATTATGTTCTATTAGTTACTTCAAACCTGGTCTAACACACCCATTTCCATCTGATTAAATTAACCTCCTTAAATCCTGATAAGCATAATTAGCATGTTAAGATTTTTGCACTGTACAACTGCATTTTAATATCTGTGTGATCAAGAGGACATTGTAAACTTGTTCTTTTGATGTATAAATGAATTAATTTCATGATTTAGTTCCCTCTGTAAGACTGAAATATTTGAACACTAGAATTCCTACTAAACAGTATTTTAACTTGAAGTGGTTTCTCAGTAGTAATTCACTTTTCAGCCGTCACTCTTGAAATAATGTAGTAGTGTAAACTCTTTTTGCTGTATTGCTGAAAGTAAAAATCTACAGACCAAAAAAACACATAAATAAGTGATGCTTATCCTTCCTACCCTCTAAATAAATTTTTTTGGTAATAATGCAAAATGAAAAATTAAATCCCTACTCCCTCAAATCTTGGAAACCATATCACTTCTTTTGTTTAGTGCTTTATTTTGAGAAGCACTTCTGTGCTGATTATGTAAGTAAATTAACTTTAGGACATGAAACTTTTAGGATATAAAATGAAAATAATGTATTATCAAAAATATGTGCATTATAATCATAACAAGACAAAACACAGTAAGCACATGAAAGCTTCTTTGGATTTATTTCTGCAAATATTCCATAGATGGAGCTATAAAATGAGAAGGACTGATATTATATCTCTGGCTTTCTTGGTTTTTTTAGGTGGGCTTCTTTGCTTCTGGTAGGTCAGGAGTCTCTTGTGGAAACAAAACCATTTTGTTAAATGTTCAAATTTTTAGTAGCCTAAAATTCAGCTGCATATTAATTAATTTAAATAAATTGATTCTCTTCCAAATTAAACTTTATCTAATCAACATACTTTATTCTGCTAATAGAGAAAACTTTTAAATGTGGTCCTGTTACATCTCAGTAGCTGATGGGCACAACAGGTATTTTAAGAAAACATTTTCTATACTAAAACTGGCTTTGAGATATACAGTATAGGTCTGAAAATCTGAACCAAAATGATACATGCCTGAGAGACTATAGTCCTAGAAATGTTCCGGCCACTTTATTCTGGCTTTTAATTTCTCTGAGAGACAAAAATGTAGACTAATTAAAACTATTTTAAATTACTTTTCACTCATGACATTAACCTCCTTTCCTACACAGATACAAATCTCTCATAGGCATATGGAGGATCATTAACCTACTGAAAAAATGTTTTCCAATAACTGAATAACAAATTTAAAAAGTCAGAAGTCTGCCCAATTTACTGACTGAAACTAGAAAACAGTTTTGAGTTCAGGATTATCTGATCTCTTTCAAAGCTTAGTAGGCAAGAAAGAGCTCTGACAAGAAAATCTCTAAATAACAAAGTCGATGGAGGATAGATCCTTCAAAATGGGAGCAACTCAAATACAAAGTAATCCATTCCTAGGATAAAACATTATGGTGTTATTACTTCAGATGTATAAAAAAACAGTCACTACCTTTTTTTTTTCTTTTTCTAATAAGGACTGAAAGAGCAGGCTATAGCTTTTCTTGGTTTTCTTCTCTTTTTTTCCCTAAGAAACATAAAATCAGCCTTAAGCTGTTCCATCTTGGAACTCCTGACAATATGGAAAACATATTCCCATCCAGGAACACAAGTCAGCAGTCTGGGAATTACAGTCTAGGATCAGTCCCAGCTAAACACTCTTGGAAAGGAAAATTAATGCACCCTTGGAGTTTCTATAGGCCATCAATGAAAGTATATAAAAGTGTTTTCAGTTTTGATTATTTTCTCCCAAGTGTGATGAATAAGAAAATGCAGATTGTGCTTCATATCAGAATATCTCCTCTTTAGGTAACTCTTAACCTCAGTATGGCAAAATAAACATTAAGTTTTCTACAAGAGTTAACCAAATGTTCAGCTATAATGTTAGTAGCTTTCTTATGTAGAGGCTTATGGATAATTGTCATCCATATGAAATTAAAACTTCATCAATTATTTCGTGCCTGGTTGCACTCCTAAAAACATTGAAAATAGTGCATTTTAGCATCCTAGAGACCACAAACTAATAAAAAGTAATGAGACACTTTGATATCACTTTGGCTAGAGCATAAAGAAAACCTGGTAATAGGTTCCTATTAGTTTTTGTTTTGCATGGTAAATACCCACACAAACACCCACACAAGCAAAACCTTGTTTAGTGCAGGCCTTTTATTCGACTTTGTAGAACAGAGGAGCAATTATTAAGAAAGTGCTCATGACAGCCTTAAACACCACTAGACCTGAGTTTAGTCAGCACTTCGAGAAATTTTTCTATTGTGAAGTTCCTTAGAAATATTTTCATACTTAGATATCACTTGAAAATTCACATGAGCTCTGGTGAACTACATTTCAGTCAGCTTAGCCCTGTAACTTTTTTGATAGGGATAGCACTTTTGATTTCCTCTGGACAAGTGCAAAGTGAATTTGCCTCCTCTTGTGATTTAAACCATTGGTGTTTTTGCTGCTGGTACAGAGATTAACATCATCATCAAATGACTAGTAAGTGTCTAGAGAATTGCGTCCCAATCACTTAAAGACAAAGGAGACACTTAAAACATTCATTTAGAAAAATTGTGGGCTGTAGATGTCTAAAAAAGAATACACTAAAAAGGAAAAAACTTCTAACAATATGCTTGACTGGTCACCTCTGAAAAACAGGCCCTGCTAGAAAAACAAGTTATAAGTTTTCTCTTATATAAGTCTCATCGCTGTTAAGTAATCAAATTAAACCCACTGCTGAGCTTAAAACATTATGGGCTTTTTTATATAGTATTAATCAAACCCAAACTCATAATAATGCTCTTCTTTATAAGCAAATGTTACAGCAAAATGTTTCAGCCAAAATCTACAAGGATGAATGTAGATTTGCCCTTAGGCAGTCCTGACTGGAGCCAGATCCAAAAGTGGGAAATGTATCTAATTTTCCCTCTGTCAGAATATGCTTATGATATTAATTTTATTAAATTTTAAGGTACTTTAAAATACTAACATTTCATTGTTTTAATTATTAAAATATAAATATTCAGATTAAAAGATTAAATAAAAATTATCCAAGTATACTTAACGTACTAGCTAGAAATATACATAGTCTACTATATATGTATCAATCTCCATGATTGATACAATCAATCATAAAATCATATATAAGATAATTTTCTAATGTATTCATTTTATCTAATAAAGTTGTCATTCAAAATTATTTTAAGAAACATATATTAAATTTCCCCAAAGACGACTCCCAGTAATTCTGGATCAGGCACCCTGCAGCTTCATGTGGTACTGTTAATAATATACACATAAAAGTAAGAACAAAAAATGAGAACTTTTGTAGGACTTCGAAACCAAAATTTCTGAAAAGAAAATCTCTTCCTTCATCAGTTCATGGCAGTGCTTCTGAATGAACTGGTTTCCACTGCTTCCCCTTTATAGAGTTTTATCCCATTTCCTTCTCAGTCCTAATTTCACTTGCTTGTCACACACACAACTTTAGCACCATGATTAAGGCATTTCTGGGTTCAACATGTATGCAAATATATGTATTGTTATATACAGAATATGATATTGTAGTAGCACTAAATTGCAAAGTCATATCTTCAGGAGTTGTTTAACACCAGAAAGTTTCAGGAGTACCCAGTAACTTGAAAATATGGGTAGAGATACAGTTTAGATATAGTGCAAATAATTTTTTAAAGGATGACTGAAAAATTTTGGTTTGTTACTGACTTTCCTTATAAATTCCTCAACTTTCCAATATTTTGACTGGCATAAATTCAGTTGATTAGTTCTAGAAACAGCTGACACATGTCACCATCACTGAACGTAATGCAGCAACTGAGTAGCCAAGCACACCTAGGTTCTACCTTCTCTTTCTTCCTCTTATTCCTGCAAATCAGCTAAACTAAGTAATGCTTTGCACAGTGCTTAGGAAGTGCGTGGGGCAGAACTTACCTCACCTCTGCTACATTTTAAAATTATTCCAAGAGGGGAATCCCTTCAATACCTCAAAAGGAAATTATGAATCAGGGTAGAGAGCACGAGTGGCATCTGACACAAGATCCAAAGTTTATCTAGTGGAAACTAGAAAAGCAAGGAACCTAATATGCCAACCTTTGCTACAAAGATAAAATAATGTCACAATCTTTTTGTATCTCAGACCTACACAGCTCATCTCCTGGTGCCAGGCAAAGGTCTACTGGACACTGCCCTTGAGTTCTCCCTAGATATTAGTGAGCAGCACAGATTCAAAGGAGATGTGGAGGGTTTCCCTCACAATGGCATGATCTTCATGGCCCACATGTTCTCCAGAGAAGTGAGAAGTCAGTTGGGATTGCTTCAGGATAGAGGTGAGGAACTAGCTGGGATTCCAATGTCCCAGTTAGTGGAACCCCAACAATTAATTGTATGAAAAGAAAGCCACCTTTTCCTCTGGTTTTTGAGCTTAGACATTCACATTCCAGTGGAGGTTAAGGGGCTCTAAACTCCAAATATTCTCTTCTGGAGCCCCATCTTGAGCAGCTTGTACCATATCACAGCTTTCCAGACTGAATTAGTTGGGCCAGGGAAACTGAGCACGCGTCCTAACAGAACAGAGGCCTGATGCAGGAAAGGGGATTAGCTGCCAATGCTTAAAATGCCAGACTTTTTCCATGGGCAATTCTGATTTGCCTGATGAATCAGGTATTATTAATTGAACAAGGGAAGTAGATAAGTTATTGTAGTATCACAGTCAGTGTGTGCAGTTGATGAGAATTGGGGTTGCTTTATTCCTAACATGATAAAGACTTTAAAAGTTAATGTGCAGCTTGTACTGAATAATAACAGGAAAATATTATAATGAATAGTTAATCATCGCTTAATTAAATTTTCAGGATACAAGGGCTACTAAGCAATTAAGCAAATATTCTGTACTTAAGGGCATAATTAAAGGGCCTTCCTGCTTCCTGCATATAACATAATTTCAAAAACTTCACATTTCTCATGATCATTTCTACCAGGAAATACCTGTGAGGCAGAGAACAGATTATGCAGCAACATTTCATTGTTTCCTCAAGCTGTCACAATTGAAAATAATGTTATAAACAACCTACTAAATAATCATTCATAAAAGCAATTATTTGTTTAAGTCTAGCATATTAAGGGTCAATGCATTATAACTAGATTGCTGAAATAATAGCATGTGATCTTTACAACAGTTTGATACCTGTGAATGATTCATCATACCCTTCCATCTGTAGCTAATAAAATCTAACTGGCACTCTGCTTTTGAACATGTTAGCTGTAGAATTTGCGTGATGGATTGTTTTGAGACTAGATGTTGTCTAAGGACAACAAATATGTATGCAGACATCGTAATATTTTAGGAAAAAAGTCAGGATTTATAGATCAAAGCTTTTTTAATCTAGCGTTATTTATCAGAATAAGTTCTGATTTGGAAATCCACATAAGCATTCTCAGGATTCAGAACACCAAAGTGTTTCAGTTTTTATTTTTCAGTAGTATGAGTAAAATTAACGCAAAAAGACATTTCAAATTAATTCAGTATAAATATATCAGTTGTTTCAGACTCACACCTTCCTTCTTTCTCAATTTATCCTGCTATTTGAAAGATTCTTGTAATCATGGCATCATAAACTGCTAGAAACAACTAGAGACTTATGCAAGAATTCAAAAAAAGCAACCACCTCCAATTCTGTAGTATCTGCTGTGTAGCTCTGTTTGTAGAGGCCTTATTAAACTGGTTCAGTAGGATGCTATAACAGAGATATTGATTACTCTGGTTTACATTAGAGACTCCTTATTATTCCATTGGTCTCTACAACAATAACATCTATTCCATTTCTCCTAGTTATCTTGTCACCCAACCAACTTTCTGTACATTCTCTGAAATATGTACATAAAATCTTCCTAAAGTTTACAGTGCTGGGAATAATGACAAATCTAATGTGATTATGCTCCCATTTTATGTGCTGTCTTTAAAAGAATCCTTTAACTGTATAGTGTCAGGAAACAATGGCCAACTGAGAAAATACAGGAATAAAGGCAGCAGATTTTCACAGTTACTTTGTTCTATTTCTGACTGACATTGTAATAGATATCTTTGGGTTTCCTCCTGGAAGGCAGGTAGAGCATGATCATTCTAATTTTAATGTGTGAAGTGGAAAACGAAAAGTCACACAAAGAAGGAAGTTCTTCACTATTCCTCCTCAAAATCTTACAAACTGAGTGAGTCATCACATTTCTTTGCTATTTATCCTACCAGCACAGTTTACTTGGATGTCAGGAAAATCATATCTAAATCCCAGTCTACACTTTCTTAAAGAAAATTGGTTGCACAGTTCTTCACACCTACTCACAGTCTACTACAAGACCCAAAAATATTCCCAAAACAACACAACAACAACAAAATCCAAACAAACAAACAAACAAAAACACTCCAAAAAACCACCACCTCCACACTTCAAAAACCCCTATAACAGCAATATTATAAATCTGCCAGGGTTTTCCTCTGTCTCTCACTTTCTGTCTGGTTAAATACTCATGTCATCACTAACATGAACCATCTCATCTCTTCATGAAGACAGCCGCCAAGATCTAAGCTGTTGAGACAGCAGTTACTATAAAATAAACCAGGCAAAAAACAAATAAAAAGAGCTTATACTTTTCTGATGCTGATCTCCAAGTTCAAATCAGTGCAAAGTTCACATGCACTGGTGTTCAGCCTCAAGAAGAGAATTTAGCAGCAGTCAGAAGCTATATGTTATTGACACAAATTGATTTAATGTTGAATGTTTCTTTGGGTCTTCTACAGTACACATTAGCATTTAACAGTCTACCACTGTTTTCATGAACAGAATGCCAATGCAACAGCACACCTACCTTCTCTCCTTCATCATTTTCTGCATAAGAATCCTTACAAAGCAGAATAAATTTTATAGCAACACAACATTTGAAAATTTCTTGGAGGAGTTCTATTTGAAACTTATTACACAAATTCCTTGCTTACCCAAAACCAGCACAAGCATATTGATTTCATGGAGGTCCTGTTCATTAGTCAGCTGGACATCTTTCTGTTAGGATACAAAACCCCTTTCAAAAGCACATTTTCTGGGAAAGTTTTGCTTCTTCAGAAAATGTTCTGTTGTTGTTATCCAAGTAATCTATGCAAAGGACTTAAAGGCATTCTAAAAAAACTTGGCTAAAAATTTGAGATCAATAGATTGAAGGCACTAAAATCAGGGATCTCTTTTCATAAAATATTTCTTGAACCTCACTTTCTTAGCATCTCTTTTAGGTCATTCATTTCCCAGGAGCCCACTCATACTCTTAGATATATTTTTCTTGAGCCTGTAAATCCTGAAATTGTGCAGCTTCCAGGGAACTGTGTGTGCTTGGAATCCTGGTTCTATAGCAGCTAGTTCAGTTAAGAATTAAAAAATAAACATATTGCAATCCTTTTTGAAACCCTTTAAAATCTACAGTGGAAGGTAACATATGATCAAGGCTTGCAGAAAGCCATATACATGATCTGTAGGACTCCAGTGTCAATTAGGAACTTCAGAAGGGTTTTTTCTGCCTATGAGAACTTTAGTCCATAATTAACAAAATAAAAGCTAGAAGAAGGAAGAATATTTGAGTCACTTATATGTAGAAACTTTTTGTGGTTCAAAAATGGCTCAGTCCCTTTTAAAATCCCCTGAACTTTAAAAAAGAAAACGTGATAGGGCTGGAATATTACAAATTATTCTTTGGATACTCCTCTATATCTGTCATTCATTTTTCCTGACAATAAAGAATCTACAAAAGAGTTACTTAAATGGGTGATATGGATACTCCTAAAAAAATTCATTTTAACTTTGGCAATTGAAGAATCTGATTTCTGTACTTGAATGAAAACAAACCTTAAACCTCGATATACTTTTTAAACCTTCTTTTTTTAGTCAGTCTTAGCCATACACTTAAACATCAAAATATTCATTAATTTGTGCAATATTCAACATTGTTGGTATTGAGTATTAAAGGACTTTTAAATCTATTGCACACATATTTTAAAATAAATGAAGCGAAAGTAAATTTATATAGGAATAAGATTGCACAGGGTGCTTTATATTCTCCACCACTTGAAGTCTGAATAGTAAAGAAGAAGTGATTTCTGAAGCCCCTTCCAACCACAGTTACTACCAGAATTTATCATATTTGAAGTAAGCGCATGAACAGGATTGGAATGAAGTGTGAGTTATAAACAAGTGTGTAAGGATGCCAAAACATTCCTTCCTTCCTTTTGTCTCCAGGGAGAGCTCTGGAAGGCAGACTGAAGTCACTGTCGCTTTTCCTACCAACAGAAGAAATGTCTGAGTGTTAAGTTCCTGAATAATAATAAGAAGAAGGAAGAAAGAATGCACTCTGGAATTTTCTCCTTTTTTCCCTTACTTTTGTGTATCACCTTGATGTTGCATCTTTTTATTCAATGATCTTATCAGGAAATTCTGAACTTTTGAGTTGCAAAAGAGCCATGGGATTCCTCTTCACAGAATTTAATTTGTCTCTGTCTCTGCAGTATTTGGTCTCAGAAATACAACACCAAAAATCTGAAATAGGATCATAAGTAACAGCAGCAAGAACATACTCAAAACATAAACTTCTTTGGGCATCTTTGTGAAAAAATGTCAATTAAACAAGATACTATCTCAAGTTACCTCATGCCATGGAGTTCCCTTCTGATTATACACTATGCTACAAGCAAAATCAACATATGCCCAGAGTATGTTTGGATTTTTTTCCCTAATTATTTTATCTCCAGCTGTATGATTCTGTTATTGAATTTCTCGCTTTTTCCATTTTTCACTCCTGGGTTTCCATCCAAGATATTTGCTAAATACTGCTAACACTGTTTTAGATGAAATTGAGAGTTCCCTTCATAAAAAGTCTTTCCCAGCCTTGTTTTGTCTTACTGGAGTAAATGTTGAAGGGATTTAATGTTTAGTTACTGCCAGTTTTAATGCTGGCATTCACTATTTTAGAAATATAACCTAAGCATAATTTATCAAACGAAATTTTCAAAGGAAGAGGTAATACTTTCTTGTGCAGGTTGATAATGTTGTTAGGTTATGATTCTGAAAAAGTTTAATATAATTTATGCCAGACAACATAGCTTGCTCAGCTTCTTTGATATTACTTTTTCTTTTTGCTTTCAATGTTATAACAAAAAATTATTAGGTCAACATAATAGTCATGTCTTCTCACATTAAGGATATAACAACTCAGTAAAAAAAATAAATATATATATATGGGGTTTTTTTCTAGTTCATATTTGTATAAGCTTGCCTTTCAGATGCTTACTTTAATTATATGTAATGTATAGTCATGAATGTGATTATTGGGATATAGATTCTAGTGTGGTACCATTACCAAAAAGACTGTTACAGGGGAAATATTAATTAGGCATGGATCAGTTATTTTTTCCATATATTTTTAGTGGTACTAAGAACATTTTGCAAATTGTTTAAAAAGAGTAACGAAAAAAAAAATTTGAGGCAGTTCAGAAACAAGGGTATATGAATAATGAATGGACTGTAAAACATGACATTAATATCCATTCAGCAAAATTCACCCCAAAATCTGTGTAGTTTATCACATTGTAATTAAGTAGTTAATTAATCACTCCTGATTTATAGCTTAGTATAAGCAGACCCTATGGCTGATAATGAAAGTTGGGTAGATTCTTACAAAGGATTGAAAATGGTATTTTTGAGTCATGGTAAATTTATAGTAGAACCTTTCTGTTAAAAATGGTTACCAAGATTTTTGAATTCTTGGGAACTTGTTTTATTCAGTTTGGTTTCCACATGCAGGTTCGTTTATGACCACAGAAAACTGATGGTGTAGTTTTTTGTTCCCCTTGACATGCAAGAATGATCTGCTTGAAAATATGCCTAGTTTGGATTGCTCATCATAGTTTCTTTTGGGCCTTCTACTACTTTTTCCTTGTCAAGGAGAGTTAATCTAGCCTCATAATTGAATATGATTTTTACACTGCTTGTACTGTTAATCTAAACATCCTCAGGCAGAATCTCAGTATCCTCTTTCACCCTTTTGCTTTTAACAAACAAAAATATGTATAAAAGTAATTTTAAGTTTTATTCAGACCCAGTGAACGAGAGCCGGTTTTTTATGTTTACTGACTTAGAAGAATTTTCTATAATATTGTAATAAAGGCAATTACAGTTTCTTTATATAAGGATCTGGACGTTAACATCTGCAATTGGCAGTTACTGAAAGGAGAGAAGAACACAAAATACGTTTGCAGAGAGAGTTAAGTGTTTCTCTTATATGCAGAGCAAAGAGAAAAAGACATATATTATGCAGTTTTGATAATGCAAGGACATCAACTCCCAGATTTAGAGCCCCAGCTCTGAAATACTAAAGCGTAAAGGAATTTTTTAGTAAAATGAAGCATTCCAGAATAACAAAGGTGATTTTCATCAAGCATAGAGTTGCAGGCACAAGAAGACTGGGAACCTTGTATCTGATTTAGTACTGAATGAAAGCATTTACCAGGCAGAATTTTTTTCAGGGATAAGAAGAACTCTCATATGCAATCAGAAATCGGTCTTTTAAATTGAGAACTGTAGAATGTTATAATTATCTGAAAGAACTGGCAAGCTTGGGCTTGATGACATTATTGATCAAAAGTAACCTCAGAGATTTTGAAACTTCGTTCTTACTTTGAAATCTAAGAGATTTATTATTTGAAATTATTATTTTTCTGTATCTGTCTCAGTTCTTGTTAGACTACTGTGTTAAATTATTTCTAGGTTACTTGCAAATTCTTTTTTTGCCATGAAAGGTAAAATCAAGCTTTATGTATAAAATCCCAAACTAATCCACCCACAAATTTATGTCTAAAAATTATCCTTTTTATTTGCTTCTATTTTTCTCTTGTTTTTGGTCTCATAAATGAATACCCAGATATTCCTAATGCAATCAAAATTAGAAATTGCATGTGCTGCATTATTTGGGGAAGTAATTTCCTATCTTTTTAACATTTGCCATCAACAGAACATGTTAATTCCTTTTTCTTTGGAGGGAAGGGATTCTACTGTTGTGCAAGTATTCTCGTGCATATATTGGCTTTGGAGAAAAGATGGATAAAATGTACAGTGCTGAAATGGAAGGATTCCTCTCCAAGACACCAAAGCTCTACAGGAACCAAGCACCATCCTCTATTTCAGAGTGAGTAGTAGAAGGCTGGACTCAGTCCAGGGCACCCCTGGAGGCCATCACCTAGGGCCCCCAATCTTAAACTTCAGAGCTCTGGAGCTCTGGAAAGCAGATCAGACCTCGATTTCCCACTGGACAACTTCCAGTGGGCTACTTCAATATGATTTTGTTTCCAGAAACTGCAGAATTCTGTCCTCAATCTCTTCACATACTATATTGTAAGTAAAGTCAGTCATGTTCACAAGCACAGAAAATCTTCTGCATGACAAAGACAAAAGAACATTATATAAACAAGAACACGGGCTCTACTAGCACTCCCTCAGCTTGGAATATTTCAATGCTCAAAAGATAATCACTTGATCTAATCAAAGACTAGTTCTTTTGGAGGTAAGCCTGCATTAAAAAATGTTTGGATGCTTTTTTGTTTTAACCTCACAATTCTCTTTAAAGAGTCATAGAAGTGCAGGACCTTATAAATTAGCTAGTTCCAGCCATCCTGTCATGGATAGGGACAACTTCCACTAGACCAAGTTGGTCAAAGCCCCATTCAGCCTGGTCTTGAACATCCATGACTTCTCTGGATAACTTGCTCCAGTGCCTCAACACACTCATAGTGAAGAATGTCTTATAACAAGTTCTAATATAAACCTCCCCCTCTTTCAACTCAAAGCCATTTCCCCTTGTCTATTACTACACACCCTTGCCAAAAGTCCCTCCCCATCTCCCTTGTAGACCCTTTTAGGTGTTGGAGGGCTTCAGTGCAGTCACACCAGAGCCTTCTCTTCTCCAGAGTGAGTAACCACAGCTTTCTCAGCCTGTGTTCATATGAGAGGCGCTCCAGCTCTCTGATCATCTTTGTGGCCTCCTCTGGACTTTCTTCAGCAGGTCTGTGTCCTTCCTATGTTTGGGGCCCCAAAACTAAACAAACCACTCTATGTAGAGTCCATCCATCAAATTCATGTCTCTACAGTTGAAAGACAAGGATGTCATGCTGGACAGTATCAAACGTTTTGCACAAATCCAGGGAGATGATATCAGTTGCACTTCCCTTATCTACCAATGCTGTAACCCCATCACAGTAGGTGGCCAAAATTTTCAGGAGCTGTTTGCCCCCAGTGAAGCCATGTTGGCTGTCACCAATCATTACTTACCATGTGTTCCTGTAGCAGACCCCCACTATAATATCCTGTCCCTGCTCTTCTTTTAGTCCTGACCCATAAACTTTTGGCTGATTCCTCTTCCATCCACAGGCAGAGCTCCTTGCACTCCAGCTGGTCACGGACACAGAGGGCAACACCACCTCCTTGGCTCTGTTGCCTATCCTTCCTTGTATCCGTCCATTCTAACAATCTAATCATGGGAACAATCTCACCCTGTCTCCATGATATTAAAAGGATTAAAGACCTGCAGGCATCCACATGTCTAATTTCTGGTTGTTGCTATGTGCTTTGCATAGAGGCATTTAAGTTGGGGCCCCATTGAAGCTGACTTAGTGGCTGTGATTCCTTTGTACTGCTCTCAGGTACTTTTCTGCTGACCTGTGACCTCTCTCTGCAACCTCTATGCATCAATTGCTGGCCCTGGCATCCATATATTAGGAGTAGGACAGATTGAGGAGCAGGACAGATTGTTCCTTCCCTGGCCCACTATAGTTTAAAGCCTTCTCCACCATCTTGGCAAGCCTATGACCAAAGATGTTCTTCTCCTTCTCTGACAGATGGAACCTATCAGCTCCCAGTACACCGCATTTTTCAGAGTGGCATGGTCTAAGTAGAAAAACCTTAATTGTGGCTCCAGGTCTGTAACCATTATAGATTTCACTGGCCTTTACAAATCCTTTCTCTTTGGGAGGACTGAGGAAAAAATAACTTGTGCTCCAAATTCCCTTACTGCCACTCCCAGAACTCTGTAATCATTCTTTATACTCCTCAGTCTGCTCACAGCTGTACTGTTGGTGCTCACATGAGCAGCAGATAACAGTCAGTGGAATGAGAGAAAGAAGTTTATTGCCAGCCAACAGATCAAATTTCACTGTCTGCTTTTCCCTTTCCTCAACTAAAGTTAAGTGGACACTGAACCAAGCGTAAATATTTTTGTATGTTGAGACACAGGCAGAATGTAGAGTTACAGGCTTGCACTTAACAGATTTATATCTGTCTGTGTTTACATCAGTTAAGTAAATAAAGAAATATTTCAAATATGTGATAAATAACGTCATAAATAATTTATAAGTTTTGCTCAGTGCAAAAATGAGATGTTTCATGACTAACTGGGAAGTTAACACTAGCTGGTAGCCTCTGCCCAGGAACATTAGAGGACCAAGAAGAAGCACAACCTTGGCTGAGACATAGGCATCTGGCAGGCTGCCAGGTAGGAGGTGAAAAGCAATATCGCCCACACGGTCCAATGACATAAGCAATTCCTCCCACTTTCTAGCCTGTGCCTTAGGCTCTGACAGCACAAGATGAACCTTAGTTAAAGGCAAAATTTCAGCAAAATTAATATAACTTCATGCAGACAAACCCGAGGTGACACATCTATGCTTTACCTTATGTATGCAGTTTAAAAATCTGTTCAGCATCGCTCCCCAGTGCAGCTCATTTCCCGCATCAAGGATCAGAGTCATGAGAGCAGGCACTGATTTCAGTTCCCAGACCTGGAAATCCTAGCAAAGTCATTTGATCTGATTTTCCTTTGTGTCCTGTGTGTTTCTAAGACTATGATTTATCACATAAACTACTCAAACAACACTCTAAAATCTGTTTGACGCAGGCATAATGCTATCTTGGTGAAAATAAAAGACAATTGAAAGGAGCAAAAATATCAGAAATGATCATGCCTTTTAACAGCAGTATTCTGTCCAAGGTTTTATTTGTTCAAACCTTTTGCTCTACATATTCTTTTCTCCTAATCCAAGTTTAAAAAATAAACAACTGCATGTTTTTACTTTTTTTTTGTAGTCATTAAGGAATAATATCATATCTAATCCTACAAGGCAGGTGAGCTGAAGTCAAGTAGTGTGTGCTTCTCTATGATCACTGAGAAGGGATTTTATAGAATTAGCTCAGATGTGGACATGTATGTCATAGGCATGTAATCCTTCCTAAGAATTTTTGTAACATTTCTCTGAATGTATCAGACATGCATAAGGTCCAAGTAAGAAATGCAGAAATACAACTAGTTCTTAACTATCAAAAAATATTTCCTCTGTGGATTGTCCCTTGGTTTTTGGTGTAGAGGGAATTCAAGACAGAAGTTTAGTTTTAATTTAAATTTAATGTTTCCTTTTTGTTTTACTTCTAATTGTTTGGCACAGTCAGGAGATAGATGTTACTCCAGAGAACAGAGAGTATAGGTTGCATTATTTTACTACTGAAGTAGGCTGAAACTTCTGACACAGAAGTTATCAGATTTGGATAGCTTATTTTTTAAAGTAACTGATAGTTTACAGGTACGAACTATGGATATCTTACTAGATTAGATGGAGAAGTAATGGGCAGAAGAGGAGAAAATGATTCTGCATGAATACCTCAATAGTTCTGCTTGATTTATCTTCCTAGTCAGGCTGAGCTTTCAAATTCAGCTTTAAAAAGCCTTTTGCTTCATTCATCGCTTCCCCCATCCCAAAATCCCCAATTTCATTTTACATCAATGATGTTTAGATCCAGAGAGGACAATCACCATATGTAAATTTAGTACTATATATAACACCCACTTTTTCAAATAGCAGAGTCAGTGTTCTTTTGTCCCTTAGAAAAATCTTACTCCAACTCATACATGTATGTTGTGTATCTTACTCCAACCCAACCCAACCCAAGCCAAACCAAACCAAACCAAACCAAACCAAACCAAACCAAACCAAACCAAACCAAACCAAAAAGTTTGGATTTTTCCTGTCTATTAAAAAAAAAATCAAGTATTTCTGAATGTTTTTGTTATTTATCTTTAAAATAGGAAAAAAAACCCCATCCTTACTAGTATTCTATGTATGATCATCCTCGTAGAGCAAACACTCTAAGTATCTTGATGTATTCTACTCAGGGGGCTATTTCCATCTTTGAGTTATTTTTTATTTCAGACCAGCTCCAGTGAATCTCAAAATTTTAATTTGATATTTATATAGCTAGTTTCTTTTTTTAAAATATGATTTAATATAATTTTAATTGAAAGTTTATTTAAAGAATCCACATGATGTAGAAAAGAAGTGACTGCAAAAATTATTACTTAAGTAAATAAAATATTTATTTACACTCAGAGTTGTATCTTTCTCTTACAATAATAGCAAGAATCACCATTCTTATTTTTGTTTACTTTTTAATACTCTCAGTAACAATGTAGTATTTTTAAAGAAATGAGACAAGAATTTTCCTTAAATCACCCATTAGCAGAATTTTTAATTTATTTGGTCCTTGCCTATATTTCTCCACTGAAATTTCTCAGTATTACACAGGTCATTCTAGCAATATTAGTCAGGAAGCTTCTTCAAATTAAGAATGATGGGTTTTTTTGAACTTAGTTTACAACACCATGATTAAATGTCAGCCTCATTAGTATAGGAGTACTTTCACTGTTTCAGTTCTTGCAGCAGCAGTGAAGAACCATAGGGGAAGCAAATCACTGCAGACAATAATTTAATTTCAATTTGTACGATCTGCATAAAAATCAACTGCTCTGGTATAAACGAATGAATCTAGAATGATAATTATTGATGGATTCACATAGGAAAATACAAGAACCAAGACAACTTTTGATTCACAATCTGAGTTTCTATGTATGCCAGCTGAACAAAAAAAATGTTTGTGTTATTCTTCTTGCAATTGCATTTTAATTCAGATGTTGTTGAAAGATGAAGAATCACTGAGACATCATGAAGATGAAATCACTTCTTCACAGGAGCAGCAGAGTCATTCCTATACTGCCATGATGGAGAAATACTTGTCAAATATTTGCTAGTGGGTGAGTAATTGCTATGCAGTGATTGAAGCTTATACAACAAATCACAATTACCTGTCATTAGTATTTCCTTGCAACCACTGACTGCAAGTACTTTTGGACAGGAGCTGTCTCTTCTATATAAAACCCAAACTCTCACAGTTAAAAAGGGGCAAAACTTTAACACTGGTAAATCTGAAACAAAATAACTTAATTAACACGTTTGCATCAGATTTAAGGTATTATTTCAAAAGTGGCTTAACTGAATGTGAACACTGAATTTTAAAGACGTGTGCTTGTTTCTGTTCCTTTGTTATTTAAAAATAAACATCAGTGTTTCAACCTAGCTAAACACTTCAGAGAAATAAAGAGTTGCTCCTCTTACAGCATTAAAAGTTATTGCATAGAGAGCTTTGATCTTTTTTTTATTATTATTTTTAGGTGCATCTGAATAAATGCATAATGATTCTAAACCTATTTGTTTTTTAGATTCAATATTTTCATGGAATGCTCATCAAATGAATTTTAAATTTGCCTCCAAGCTCTGTCATGCTTTCATTTCCCTAATTTGAAGCTAGACTTTCTTGGTCTAGCAGTACCCTCAAGATACTGTTGGAGATGCTCAGATTTAGTAAGTTTATCAAATATGTATGTCAGGAAATCTGGAATGATGATCACACTGAAAATCAGTCATTTTTCTCTCAGTAATTTACGAGCTAAATCTATTTCGTATTTCATATTTATGTCATATTTCATAGTTATTAAAGGTCCAATTTTGATTGACTTTTTCCCTTGTCTCATTGGTATAGTGGCATTTCATTATTCCCTCTAATTCACCAGCTGATTCATACTCAGAATCAAATTGGGTGTGCTTGAATCATGCATCCAAAACCTGAAAAAAGGGATATCTTTTTATAGGATGTTTTTAAGCTGATTCATCTATTTTGAACAGGATAGGTGCACTCAGAATTTGGGAAAACAGCAAACCTGCAAGATAAAATGACCCTAAAGAGGTTTTGGGTTGTATTTAGTAGAACAAGTGCAAGTAACTCTACTTTAGGGTCTTGGTAGCAAATAAAATATTTATTAAAAATTGAATAGGTCCTAAGGCCACAATGAAGGTAAGATTGGGCCTTCATATTTGTTTATTCTCCTTTCCAATGAACTAAGAGCTTTTCTTTCCCACAATGAAATGAGCGAAAAAAGGTGCCATGTGTAGGAGAAAAATTAAGGACAGAGAAGGAGAATTTATTTCTTAAGAACTTTTTTTTTAGTTTTTATAAGAAGAATAATTCAACTCAATGTTCTTTGTGGAATAGAGCATTAAAAGCCATCCACAATATCTCATGGTGTTTCATAAAACTGAAGACATGTTAATTATCTGCTTGTGAATGAAAGACTTTTTTTTTTAGTATCATGTACCTATATTTTAATGCATGCATTTTGGTAAGAGGTTGTTTTCTTTTTTTTGGCATACAAAAGACTACAAATGGCATTTTTAAATCCTAAATACCCTGTTTCTTATCTAAGTGAACTGCTTTCTTCTTCCACATAGAAAACAAAACATTTTCAAATGACAGAAAAGAATGTCCTTTTTCAAGGTTTTGTCATGAATGTTCCCATAACTGTGGGTAAAAATGCATTGACTGTTTCAAAGAACTGGTACATTCATTTCTGGGAGTCAGGTATGTGTTAGTGCTTCCTGACCATATTTCACCTCTCTATGAGAGTCAAAAGGAGAATCTGCATGCATTTTGACTAAAAAAAAAAAAGAGAGTAATCCAGCCAAGAATTCACCTTTCTAACCTGGGGGGAAAAGGACAAAACCAACCAAACAAACAAAACAAACAAAAAGCCCCTGAAATAAACCAAACCAAACCAAACTAAACCACCAACCAACCAAAAACAATGCCAAAAAACCAAAAGAAAACCCAAAAATTAAACTAAACCAAAAAAAACCAAAAAACCCAAAACAAATCCAAAACCAAAAAAACCCACCCCCCAAAAAAGGAAACCAACCAAATACACAAAAAACCCAAACTGGGAAGCAAAGAAACAAACAAAAGGCCCCCAGTGCTTCCCATTAATACTATCCTCTGAATTTGAAATAAAACCCCAACCAAAACTCATAATGACATGAAAACACAGATCAAGGCCACTATATTTAATTTCTCTGGAACAGGGGAAAATAAAGATAGGGGTAAAAAAATTATCAAACTTCACCCTGTTTACCACCTGTATAATCACCTAAAAGAAACTGGCACATACTAATTGTTTTTGGTAGTGAAATTATACAGCAAACAACTGCACGTCCCTGAAAGAGAACACTCATCTCAGCATTTATGTGTTGAATTCCTCTATGCTTCCAATGCACTTAAAAATAAAGAGATCTATAACAATAGAATATAGCACTGTGGATTTCTACATTCCTTTTGCATAATGCTTCAAAGTAAATTTCTGCAGCTAAACTGCTGCAGAGACATTTAATACATCCTCAAAATACTGAAAGGGGTAAAGAAACTGCATACAATGCTGTCCAAAAATTGGATGTGTTGGTAATGATTAGGGTGCCCCACTTCATCACAGGACATCAGGTCCAACGTCCTCATCTGAATATTGTGATTTAAATTACATATAGCTTTTCATTTTTATTGTGCAATTGTTAACTCATGAAAGACTATCACTATAATTAGATGAATTAACTGACCATGAACCAGTACTACAGGAGCCTGTTTTGATACTTGAAGAAGAAATGGTTTATTTTGTCCTCTTACTGGGCTTTCCTCTCTTATACTCTACAATTAAAGTTATGATACTGGGCTAATGAGGAGACCTGGTAGGGCTTCATTTTCTACATTTCATGTAGCTGAGTATAATCTGCCATGTAACTTTGCTAGCTCATATGCAAGATTTGGAACAATGGAGATTCCTTTTTTTGGCTTGGCTCATACATAACAGGTAGAGATGAAGTTTGTGCTATGGAGGACACTGAAAGTAGCTGCAGGATGTAGAACACTAATTGCTGAAAGGCTTTTTGCCAACAAAGCCCAATATAGCAAATGAAGACCATAAGGGATTTTAGTTCTGTTTCAGAGAGTTAAATACAGAAACTTGAGAAAGCATTCCTTATCATATTTTAAAGCTATGACAGACCAACAGTCTTGGTGTGCAGTGCTCTCCACATGTAATGGTTACTCTCTGAGACTGCAAGCAGGACTGAAAGAGATAAATCTATCTAATACTTTTTTTTTTTTCAGATATGTAAGTAACATAATAAAAACTCTGCCACTATCTGAGTTTTACCTAATAATGTCTCTTAATAAATGCAATTATATTCCTGAGCCATTTCATCTTCCAACATTAACTTTTATTGGCCTGTATGTAGCCAAAAAAAGCATTAATCAAATGTAATTTAAGCAACCTGGGGTCTCTTTCTTAGTGTGCTATTTAAGTGGAACCCATGGCAATTTATTACATGTTTCCATACACATGAACAATAACCAGAGTCACATCACCATAACCACTCCATGTTCTTTTCCATTCCACTTGCTTTTGCTCCACAAAGTTCGTAGTTCCTTTATATTTTCCTGTCCCACCTTCCTCCATGTTCCCTAAAACATATCCCAATTTACACACCTCCCTCTTTTTCCCCCTAACTAGAACTAGACCAGCAGCAGGGTCTTTAATGGCTATGGGAGACCCTGTTGAATGGCCTGAGCAGCCGGCGCTGACTGATCAGAAGGGTGGGATTTTATGTCCCTTTTGACTCATTTTGTCTTGGCACAAAGGTGTCTGTAAAGTTCAGAGTGGTAGAGTGCCCACAGACTCCTGGCTTTGTGGTCAGATCAGCCTTCTACTTGTGGAAAGGCAGTCCATAAATTTATCTAACGAGATGGCTTCAGAATTTATTTCCTGGATTCCTGTGTAAGGCCACTGAGATTGTTAAGGAGCTATCCCTGTGTGGGCTGAGAAGATTTGTACGATGGGAAGGTTTACAATGTGCTTCAAAAGAAGAGATGCAGCATCAGCGAGCAGCACAAACACAGAGAGCATTCTCAGGTCCAAAATGCCACTGTGTCAGAGGCAGGTAGAACACTGCCAGCTGAGCTGTCCTGTCTGTTAGAGCATGGAAACACATTCAATAGGTGTCGATAACTCGGACTTGCCCTGCCAGTTCATTAGTTCACATTCAGTAATAGAAAATCTATTGCCCATGGCAAACGAAAATAAATGTTATGTTGTAGAAGATCTATAGCCATGTAGCTGCCTTGATTTTATGAACCCTTACTGCCCTGCAGCACGTGACATGAACTCAGCATGCTGCACTGCATTACTTAGAGTAAGATACTTCTCTGCTGCCCAGGAACCTACACAGACCCTTGTGACTTCTTTGAGTCTGTTTTCCATTCAATTTGCATCACTGCTGATATGCATTTCATATAACAAACTGAGGATGTGTTGGAGAAAGACATAGTAGGAAAAACCATTATGGTGTTGCTTACAAGCAATGAAAAGATAAAATTAGTCACCGTTTACTTTTGAATCTTTATGTCTAGCACTTCTGAAACCAAGAGTAAGCTTTCACCTGTATCTGCACCCACCTGTCTCACTATTTGTTAAAATAATACTGATTTCATCTCATTTGTTTTCTGCTAGAGTACCACCAATACTGGACATTAATTTTTTAGATAAGCTTTTCTACAAATAAGTGTTTTTCCACTCATTCAGCAAACTTTCATGCACAGACAAATTCTGACTTTAATTTTTTCATTATATGGAAATGTAAATAAACCCACATACTTTTAGAAAATGAGAAAAATCTGACCAAACATTTCCCTAGTGAAGGCATGATAAAATATCTAATACTTTTCTTAAAACACATATATTGAGAGACTGATTTTTTTCTTGCTGTGCCTCTGTTTTTGTGTGCTTGTGCCTTTCAACTATTGAGGATAGATAATTATAATGTATTATAAGCTATATTACACAGTAAGGGGACAGAAAAGGTAAGCTGTAGCCTAGTAAATGTCCATAAAAAAGATACTACTTCCATCTTAACAAAATTTTAACACTTTATTGAGACAAGTGTTAAGAAAAAACCAACCTATCTTGAGGTACATGCAGCTCTGCTGAAGATACAGTATCCAAAAAGCAATATTCACTTATAAGAGATATATATGTAAAAAACACTCACAAGACAGAATTAAACATGTTTTTAAAGACATTGATCAAGATGACCATCATTTTTGTTTTCCACAAATGATTCCACCTTACATTTCTTCATTTTTTATTAACTATACAAATATTTTTCCACAAACTCTGAAACATCTCTCTTTTTTACATGGACTTTTTCAGGATGGTACATCAAATAACATGTCAAAGCAAAGCTTTTCAGGAACTTTAATAAATTTGCCAACAACATAAGCAATAAATATGTTACTGTGGAGGATGCCAGAGATGGTTATCTGTACTTCATCTTTATGTTATATTATTACACTATCTTAGCTACAACATTTTATTAAGTCAGCTCCAGGGTACTCTAGATCTCTTATAAATGGTAATAGTTTTTTTCTGAATGAAGGCAGTCTTTTTCCTAATGATTAATCATTGAAATGGTCCATAGAGAAAGAAATAGCAGATTCATACCAAACTTGCATTTTTAAAAACCCAGAATAATAAGTTCTATCTAGAGAAGCTGGGAAAGCACATTTACCTTAAAACTTAGACATAAAATTTTAATAGTCTAGACATTTTTTCTGCAATTTAATTATGAGAAATATATAAAATTTCTTGAAAGAAAAAACTGCTGATGCATGAATTATCTTTCATGGAATAAAATTAAGAAAATATTTAAATTTTGCATTGAATTAGCATTATAACTTCTTTCATCATTAGAACCACAATTTATTTTCTCTCTCCTTTTCTCGTAGATTATTCAGTAAACCCTCTCACTGAACTAGCCTGCTCAGAAGTCTGCTAGTTTTTAATAGATTAGTTGTTGACCCTGGGGAAAACTGATCCATTCTCACACTTTAAATCAAATAAGGATCAAAGAATTTTATTGATTTACTCGTGACACGCAATTAATCAGCAAACACTATGCTCAGGATCAGAAATACAACAAAACACACAATATTAGACACACATATGCATACCTTCAGATTTCTAAACTCCATTTATACTTCATTCCAAGAAGCTCCACCCCAACCCACCTGACCCCAGTGAGGTTTCCCCCTGCTGTGTGGGTCAGAAGCTCATCCCCACCCAGGAGAGGGTCCTGCTTGAGCACACCATTTTTGTGGGACAAGTGGGTGCCCTGATCTTTTGTTGCTCTTTGTTGTATTCTTCACCAGTGACCCAGGTCCTGGTGAGGAAGCATTTCACCCTGGTGGGGGTCCCTGACCTGTTACCCCCGTAGCAAGGTCTTTTCTGCTGTGTCAGAAATCTCTTTGCAATCTTCTGCTTGCAGTTTAATTTTGCTGATGGCTGCCTTCCACATTAGTGTGATCAGTGCAGGGCAAAGGCCCTTGTGGACAGTTTTGGGTGCCCCCAGCCTCTCACAGATAAACACACAGAGCTTATTCCCACTTTTTCATTTTATCATCTGTGGTTGTAGAAGTCTTTTTTGTCAAGAGTCAGGAATGTGATCACCCTCAGGATATTTGAATCGAAGTCTAAGAGACAGAGCATTTCCAGCTGGGAAAACAGAGGTGAATCAAATACTATGGTTTCAAAAATCAGTCAATGAAAATCTTAAGTGATTTAACTGCATGCTGTTTTCATCTCTATGCTGACACTTTGCAGCTAAAACCAGCTCTTATGGCAGAAGAAGAGAAGGCCACCTGGAAGGATCTTAACACAAAGGAGTACAACTAATTTGCAAGTCCTTGCTATGCTACAACGAGGTCAAGAAGGACCAAGCCATGAAAGACAGCAATGTAGAATGAAGTGATGAAGTTATTAACTTTTGGCTGTCTATCAACTAAAGGGAATCTCAAGCTCCAGGTGCCCAGGCGCTTTCTCCAAGGGCCCAGACAGAGAGCTGATGTACTCCAATAAGACTCTTACTAACACAGACTGCAGCACAAGTCTAACATTACTGCATTTCAGAATAAAAGCCAAAGAATGCCTGTACTGAACTGAGAGAATCCAATTAGCAAGAAAATACTTGGCTAAAATGTGAATTGCAAGGCAATGGAAGAAATAATCACAGCCAACATGCAATAGAAGTAGAAAATTCCTTGAAAGACTGAAACCAGTGGAGGACAAAAAAATCAGGGAGGCGATTATTCACTCTTGAAAGGTGTGACTTGACCAAGGTTGGGTGAACATGAGCACAGGGGAAGCTCTTGAATGATACATATGCGTTAGGTAAATTATGGCTCCCAAAACAAATATAGAACTAATGTGAGTTGTATTAGATTCTTCAAGGCCTCCTGTCCTCCCCTTCTCATTCCCTCCCTCTTTCATCCTTGTTTCCTACCTTTCCACAGTGTATTTTTGGTATTATCTCAAAATCTAAAGAATTATAGCTTTGGGCAATTAGACAATTATGGTATCAAAAGACTCCATCTAAGCTAAACCTAGGCTGAACCATTCTGAAATTGAAAAATGCAGCCAAAACTAACAGGACAATGTACTTTTTAATTCTTTGTATGTGGACGTGAGATGCCTGTTGGCTGGTTAAGCAAGAAACCAACTGTGAGCATTGTCTTTTACATATGGTGACTTCTGATCTGCATTCACCTACAGCTTTGCACTACCTTATCCAGTGTATACAAGTTCATCTAATTTGAATTGAAGGATCCAGTCACTTTTCTGTTGCCAGAAAATTATCTTAGAGGATCAGATCCTCACTGTTCATATTCATTTTGTTACATAAATCTTCACTAGAATTTCAGTTTTCCATGGTGGAAAATAAGTACTTTTAAGATATAAAAAGGCTGAGAGTTCATAAAGAAAATTCTAGAAAATATTTGATAAATAAAGGTTTTTATATGTCAGAAATACTTCCTAAGGAATTTCTTCTGATAGATTTATAGACCAGCTTGGTAAGAAGCGATTTCCTGCAGAAAATGAGAATGAATATTGACTAACCTACTTTTAGACTAAAAGTGATCCCACATTTCAGGTCCTCAGAGACTGACAACAGACAGAAATAGAATAGAAATTACCTCTTTACTTCTCTGAAATTTTCCTGCTAATGCATATTACACAGCAACTTTAACTTCCAGCAACAGGAACAATGATTAAAATAATATTGATGTTATTAGTAAATTTTATTATAATAACTATTTTGTTTTTCTTTAAGTGTTGTTGGGGAATATTGACAACTTTAAACTAGTGGGAAAAATCTAGAAAGAACTGGCATTTTAATGAAACCACTTACAGCTATAAATCTGGTGCTCTTGTGCTTTATGCAATAAATACAGGTACCCAGTAGTACTTTGATACATAAGGGTCTGTCATAATTTCCATTGTAAATCCAGTTTTTCAAGGATTAAAAATCAGCTGTGAAAACTTTCTTCTTCTTAAGATTTGGCATTGAAGATTCATCTTATGAATGGATTTCTTCAGTGTCAGATATCTTGTGCATCCTGATTGCCCCATATCAACTTTAAACATCATGTTTGAAGTCTAATAAGGGAACAAAAATCTTGAAAAATAAATTCCACCCTCTGAATTGTTTTATGAGTATGTTAGAGAGAAATGCAAACAGGAAGACTGAGAATCAGTCATAGTGTGTTACTATAGCAGCTTGGGAAATCAACCAATACATAAAAACATCATTTAGACTGCTTGATTTTAACCATGGTCTTAGTATCTTTCCTTTGAATTATTGTCTCTATTTTATATTTCTCTTGTGCTGTGTAATGCAGATCATCAGAATCACAAAGGATCCAGAAGTAGAAACAACAGCAAGTTTTATTTATCCTAAATTAGGCATTCAAATGTTACGCAGCAAAGTTTAAGCTAAGTCTTCACATTTGTCAGAGGACAGACTCAACACATGAAAAATTTCTTTAAATATTGATATCCAGGACAGGTTGCTGAAATGAACTTATTCAAATGTGGTCTTCTAAACAGGGTCAAAATAAAGGAAGAACTGTATTCTGAGCATATTAACACTACTTTTCAATTATTTGAAAAATACAAAATTATTAAAAAACTCAGTTGATATCCCCAAATTCGTCTCAGAATGCTATTTTTTTTAAACTTGCCATCTCTTGGAAGCACTCAACAATCCCATTTTACTAAATAAAAAAGAAAAAATTATGCATCAAGCCAGCAGTTTTGTGATGCTGATTTCTGTGCTGCATAAAATGATTTGGATTATCTGCAAAATCCTTTATCGAATTGATCTCGTCAGCAAATGTTTAATGATTTGCCTAAACTGCAATTTTCATAGAAATTGACTATTTCCTGAAAAGTCAAGAAAGCTTCGCTGAGAGACAGCTGCTTTTAAACAGCAGCATCCATCAGTTCTCACCTAGCAGATCCTGGAGAATTATAATTCTCACAAAGTCTGTTTCAAGATGAAATTTGAGCCTTGGCCTCCTGAATCCCAGGGACAGCCCAAACCAGGGTCCACTGGACAGAATGGATCACAAACAAAAATATTTGTCAGGTCTCATTTCTTCATGGGGATGAAGTAGACACCCTATTAGATCTTAAAATTTTCCAGTTAACCTTCATGAGATATTTTTATGTTTGATTTTCATCCCTAATTCACTTTGTCAAAGTATATCAAAGATAACATTATAAAATAATAATAAAAAATTTAAAATATTTAGGAAGAATTATTTAATTTCAACTTCAAAGAAAAGCAGACCTAAAATATATAGCTAAAATACATCCATTAAATTAAATATATAGATATGTATATACATTATACGCATATTTATTTAGATATAAACTCCTATTTATATATGTTTGCACACAGGTATTTGATATCTTTTTCATTTCTGCAGTGTCTAGTATAGTTAGACAAATTCAATTAAGAAGCTTATTCTTCTGGTATTTTAGGTAACCTTTTCAGAGCTCTGCTGTTATACCCATGTGAGAGTTGGGGAGAAGAGGTGGGGGAGGATGAGACTGACTGCTTTGGAAGGATTCTCATTGGACTACACCATAAATCATAAAGCAAATGGATCAAACACCATCTTTCTTAATTGAGCTAGAGTGTCCTTTCTCATGTGGGCAGTCTGCAGCACTTCAATAGAGCTTTATTCGTTAATTTAATTGGGAGTTCTTCAGGAGTACAATACTAAATGTAAGGAAACTGGAGAAAATATGATGAATAAGGGTGTTTAAATCAGGTCTGAGGAGTTGTCTCCACTGATGTTTTATCACACTCAGCTTAATGAAAGAGTCAAAGCAGCTGTTCTGAGAAATGGAGTCACAAAACCATATCTGACCATTGTCTAAATGGCCAACACTGAAACTTGTATTGAGAGCATCTGAAATGTATCTGCCTGCCTCACATTGGTATCTGCTTGTGGCTTTTCTCCTAAGTGAGAAAAGTGTTTTGAAAAGTAAGGGCAATAATGATAGTTAGAAATATATAAATGCATGTAGTAGGTTTTGTGACAAAGCCAAGGCTCTTTCTAGGCATTGAAAATTTCACTCCTAATATATAGTGATAAGAGTAAAGTTCAGATAAGCTACCTGCTATAGATAACAACAATGGATGTGCTACAGCCACTCTTGGCTGTGGTTTTTCCTGAGTGCTTGTGATGAACATCTGTGATTTTGGTAAGAACATTCTTCACTCCTATATCTTCTCTGCAATCTATGTAGGGCTTTTTCCTCATTTGGGGGAGGGATAGGCAATTTTTTCTATATTTTCTGGAATAAGGAGACACATTGGAGGTTCAAAATACTAGCCAATCTTGTTCATCACAGGAGATAAGTACAAAATATCAGTGCTTTCTGTCTTAATATTCTTAGCATAGTCACATACTTCAAGTTCCAGACATTCATGAACTAAAACACTAGAATATCATAGGAGTACTTTCAATGTTGTTTTAACTTCTTACAGGTAAAAAAAACCCAAAACAACCATATTTTTTGACGAGAGAAAAGGTACTTAGAATTTTCATGTTAAGACACGTAGAGAAAGTCTTTAAAATCACGCTTAAACAAAATTGGCTCAATCCTTTTCAGGCGATATAAGTAGGAAGAAAACACATAAGTAGGAAGATACACAAGTATCCAAAACCAGGATACTTGTTTTTTGGATACACAGAATTGGTCCAAGCTATCAACTTGGTAGAAACACAGGCGTTCATTAAGAAATCAGCTCATCACATTAGTTTTCTTGCTTCATATACAAAATAAAGAGTGATTTAATATGTGGGCAAACTGTGAAAAAAACTCAAGTGAAAACTCTCCACTATTCAGAGCTTCAGTATATGACATAGTTTAGTGAGAGAGGTAGAATAATTCTTATTCTTTTCTGTCAACTCCCAAACAGTGGTAGAGAAATTGAACTTACTCTTTTCTGAGTCATGTTAGGACTGTTTTCTCTAAGAACTGGTAAGAAAAAGGTGTGGTGATGGAAAGCCTCCAGAATCAAATGTATGACCACATTGCAAAAGAGAGAGGACATCTCCAGCAAGAGAGTGACAGGATGTGCACCCTCTGTATTAAGACAGATTTTTTGCATCCCCATGGGGCAAAATATCTCACTTCAGCTCCTGCCAGAGTAGTGTTCATGCTCCAGTCCTTATGCAAGATTTAGAAAACAAACCACCATCTGTCCTGGAGTTTATGTGTAATACCATTTAGGCAGGATATTAGATTGCCATTCAGTTATTTGTTTGCACGTATATATCCTCTCTAAACATATTTCTTTTTAGAGTTTTTAGGAAAGGATAAAGGATCTCAAAATATCAAGCCTGTAATACTAATGAATTGTTCATGTGCCTACAACAAAGCTTTCATCCCAATGTGCTACAACAGTCTTCTTTAATACTGGTTTTATTTCAGAAGTATCACAATGAGTATTTTGTTGTTCCAAGAATTTTTTTGAAAACACCTAATATGAGTTCTCTACTTTCAGAATTGTTATACTGATTGAATAAGTGAGGGACTTTGTGTTGTTCTAAAAGTGGCTATCACAAGCCATCATCTTAGTTTTGACGATAATATGATGATTAACAAAATGTATTGCTTTCCAGATTTAACAGAATATAGATCAGCCAAGGAATTAATATTTAAGACCTAGAGCTACTCTGAAAATATTAACTAGTGTAGATAGTGGAACTATCTGACAAGCAAATCCATTAAAACTGTGGTATTAATTTTTACTAAACTATTTCAAAATTTAGCCATTTAATCCAGAATTACAGACTTGTAAAGGATTTATTTATTATTTTGATTGTTTAACTTAAATTTAATTTATTAATTGAAAAAACTGTAATGTTTAAATTAGTGCACATTCCATTTTAATAAATAAAAATAAAAGTAGGATTCATGCCCCTTCCCTCAAAGCTTTGTCAAAGGCACTGCAATTGATAATTCACCTGTGAGATATTAAATAAAGATCTGCAGGCCTATATAGGGAGTCTCCCATCTATGGTTTCAAAGGGAAAATTCTGTCTTGTTGTGTAGCTGCTATTATTCTCTGTTCTGCAGAGGCTACTGCAGTTCTGGTGCTGCATAATCATATTTCTCTCCTCTCCTAACAGGGCTCTTTCACTACTTATTATCTTGGCAATACTGTTTCCTCATTGTTTCCTCCCTGCCCATGCTGTCTCTTTTCTTGAGGAGTTCCTTCATAGCTCCCAGAGTATTCTTTTCATTAAGTATGCTTTCAGGGAGCAAAGGCACAGCTCTGATCAAATCAAAGGCTCTGGAGTAATCAGGCAACCAGGGAATCCCTGGTGATTGTAGAAATGAAGTAAAGCACTTCCCCTGTGCTTGCAGAGGTTAAGCCACAAACAAAACCCTTGCTGTGGACTATATATATGTTTTATATATATATATATATATATATATATATATGTGTGTGTGTGTGTGTGTGTGTGTGTGTGTGTATACATATATATATATATATATATATATACATGTATATAGATATATAACAATTGTTATTAACTTATACAACCCTCAGTTTCCTAGGAAAAATAAAACAAAAGGTTATATATTCAGGTGAGGCACACCATGCCGCATAACATGCAGACAAACTGGACAACCTCTGAAAAAGAAGGCAATGTTTGACAAAACAAAACCACAGTAAATGTTCCTAAAGTAACCAGGCACTGGCAGAGGGCTCTAGACATTGCAAGAAAATGGACAAATACATAGAGAAATTAAAAATATTGGAGAAACATAGAGTATAATATCTTCAGAGAACTGTTTTGCTGTGGACATGGGAAAAATAAGAGAAAAGATTCTGCCCCATAGAAGTGACAGTACAGAATCTTGACCTCAAAACTGAGGTCAAAGGACTGAACTCGATTCAAAAAAGGTGAGTTTGGAACTACTCCCATGTGATTTGAGGTTCTGTGCCATCAGAGACACAGAACCTCAGAACAACATGATCAGAAATACTTTCAATATACTTCTTCAAACTGCCTGTCATGATGGTGGTGCCACAACCTTTCTAATCTCTGGCAGGGCTTTGCTGACGTTCTGGACAAGATGCAGTGTTAAGCCACCACTCCTGGTCCTATCTCCACTGGATACAAAGACAGTTCCCTCCCTCTGAAAATCATCTCCTTCTAATTTGGCATGCTTATATTGAAGTAGATAGGATAGATAAATTAAAGCAATATACTAAACAGGAGTGGGTGAAGGACTATAACTGTATCTTTTCCATATGTCAACTATGCTAAAGAAAGAATTTTGCACATTAGAGAGCATAAAATTGCACACACAACTGTTTGCAACAATCAACATTTCTCTGTACCTCTCCTAACTATCACTGTTCTTCACTGTTGCAAAAGTAAAAGTAAAGCCGAGATTTTGGTTGTTGTGAGAAAATGTCCTGGCAGCAACTGCTGTTGTTCCAGCTATTCTGTGTAAAATTACTGTTATTCTGTGTAACTGTAATTCTGTGTAAAAAGGTAGCCATGATCCCTATGACACCAGAAATTATGCTAGAGAACATGTTTTGAGAAATGGTACATAGTCAGAAAAGAGGCCATCCAACTAATTTTAGAGCATTATGGAATACATAATTAAGAAGCTTTTCCATATGATAAAAGCTCATCATTCTGGCATTCAGCTGTTGGAATCATTGCTAGAATGTTACTTAACCCGTATTTTAGAACAGAATTTCACAGTAATAAGTACTTCCTCCTTCCTGAGTCTCCTTTCTGGATTTGAAAGAGGAATATTCAAAGCACAGATAATAGAATATAATAAAAGTGATTCCCTAGTTTTAAGAGGTCAATTTGCTTTGCAATGCATTGGAAATGATTAATAGAAAGAGTAGCACAATGGCAATGTGGCATTAAATTAGGACATTTGTCCAAACAAGGCCATTTCCTTGATTGTTAGATACATAAATACTTTGTATGAATTTCTCTAGCAGATGTTGAAAGCCAATATTAAAAAAAGGAAGAAAAAGAATGAAATTGAAAAAATGCTGCAAAATTTTTTTCTGATTTAAGATTTTTCCCTTCATTGTGTTTTCATACAGTCCTACACGAACAGTCCTAAAACCACTATTTGATTAATGACAGTTTGGTCTCTCAGCACCTTACTCTGTGCAGGAATTTACAGGAATACTCATATCCTCCCTCCTGCTTTGTGATTCTGCGATTAAATTGAATTTAAATTTTCCAAAGAGTCCAGCTTTGAAACCTGGTTCTGTACAGCATTTGGACAAGTACCTTGGACTAATCCCCAAGACATAAAGTATGGATTAAGACTGCCTCTAAATCAAAAACAGTCTTAAAGACAGACTCCAGAGAAAATTTATAGGTCATTCATAATGATTATTCTAGGGCAGCACAAAAGGTGTACTTAGAGAGCAAGATGCATTCTCTCAGGAAAAAAGGGTCGGAAGAACAGCAGTGAATACTTGCGCTTGGATGCTTGGACCACTTATGGTGTTATGTAGGAGTGTGCCCCCTGTTGACAGAGTGACAAAACTATCTTTGTCTCCTAAAAAGGAAAAAAGCCCAGAAGTTTCTCTCCTCAGTTAGGTAAAAAGACACCTCATGGGGCCTGCGGGACCTCACCTCAATCTTAAGGATAGCCAGTTGGACAGGAGCCAAAAAGTCCTGCCTAAGAAAGTTACTAGAAAAAGAAGAGAATGAAGAAAGTAATTGCTTTTGTGGGGTGTTTTACCAGGGGCAAGAAGCTCTTGCACCTGGCTCAAGATTTCTTTGTAAAGAGTTTTGTTATTTTGCCTTTTATTAAAACTTTTCCATTTCCAACACTACCACAGGAGCCATCCTGCTGATTTTATGCCTTCTAAGGTAGCTCAGCCATCTTGGGTGTGATATAAATCTTCAAGAACTTATAAGACCTGGCTTGAGGAGACCATATATCAGTGTTACATCACCAGGTTGCAGGTGACAACCTAGAAGTGTCCTATCTATCCATTGGTGATATCACATTAACAAAGTTGTTAATTACAACCTAGAGAAAATTACATCCTTTCATGTCAGAACTAGGATACTGCCTGCCACAAGGCAGGTTTTTTTGGTAAGAAACCTCTTTCCAGCCTTTTACAAGAGTTAATTGGATCTGTCCTGACATGTCTCAGAAATCCATTAGGATATCCACACCTCTTATGTCAAACTGAAGAAGGCACAGTGCTGACATAATTGAGGTGACTCCAAAGTTGGTCTCCACATCTTTTTTCTGATTGTCCATATGACCTGAGACAAAAATATGAGACACTGAATACTTACCCTCGCAGAAATCCACTGTTCACTCCACCTTCAAAACTCCAACTCAGCCTCAATCTCAAAACAAACCTAGAGCTGGAAAGAATATTCTCTACAGCTGAAGGAAATCAGGAGAGTGTTTTCCTGACATCTACCCATTCACAATTAGGATCATTGACAGTAGGTTTTTTTTTTTTAACACAGATCTAATATATAACTCTGAATCGATAATGACATGCTTTAAACATGTTATTTATTTACATTTAATCCAAACAAAATCACTAAGCGCTCATGAAACTTCAGACAAAGCAATAGTCCACTTGCTGAACCACAGCTATACATTTGAATGTCTTAAAAATATTATCTTGAATATGTCACCCAATTTTCAACTTCCTCGTGTATCTGAAACTCATCTTCAAAATCCTTATGTATTTACCATACTTTAGTCTTTGAACCAGGGACTTGGTTACCCAGCACATGGAGAAGGCTGAGATACTCAAGGACTTTTTTCTCAACCTTCACCAGCAAGTGCTCCAGCCACAGCATGCAAGTTGCAGAAGAGACAGAAGCAGGGACTGGGAGAATGAAGTAGTGGAAACTGTAGGATAAGATCGGGTTCAAGATGCATCCTGGGGGAACTTGCAGATGAAAGGGATAAGCCACTAGAGAATATTTCAGAATATTTGAGAATTCATGACTATCCAGTGAAGTTCTTACTGATGAAAAATGGGAAACTCCCCTTTTTGTGGAGGAACTATAGGCCAGTCAATCTTAACTCGGTTCCCAGACAGGTCATGGGCCGGATCCTCACAGAAATTTTTTTAAGGCACATGAAAATAAAGAGGTGGTTGGTGATAGACAGAATGACTTCACTGAGGGTAAATCATGCCTGAAAATTTTGGTGGTCTTCTGTGATGGGCTTAGAGCTTTGGTGGATAAGACAACAACTGACATAATTTCCCTGGACTTTGAAAAGCAATTTACAGTATCCAACACAACATTCTTGTTAACTGCAGAGATATGGATTTGATGGATGGCCACCCTGGAGTCCTGTATTCCATTCTGGGGCATACAAACAGAAGCAGGACATGGACCTGTTGGAGCGAGTCCAGAGGAGAGCCATGACGGTGATCAGCAGACAAGGGGGGAAATCTGAAAAACTCAAAGATGGTAGATTTAGATTAAATATGAAGAAGAAATTCTTTATTGTGAGGGTGGTGAGGCTCTGAAAAGTTGCCCAGAGAAGCTGTGGATTTCTCACCCCTGCAAGTATTTAAGGCTAGGCTGGATGGGAGTCTGAGCAACCTGGTCCAGTGGAAGTGTTCCTGGCCTGTGTAGGTGGGTCAGAACTAGATGATTTTTAAGGGCCTTTCCAAACCAAACCATTCTATGATTCCATTAATTTTATCATTTTGATGACAAGTAAAATTACTTAAAATGGGAATAACTATCAAATTTGTATTACTTTTGTCCTGCCTGTGATGCAAAGACTTTTAAATAAGCAATCTGAATCTTACTGTCTGATAATATTTCCATCTTCTGTGAGAACCTATCCTCATTCTGAACATTGTGCTCATAGGGAAATAGGTTATAGTGTCTGAATTTGCAAGAAAAGTAGTTGTTTTCAGTCCAGATACTGCAGTGTAACATCTGTTCTGAGAAAGCTGCTTCTAATATACCCTGTCTTAGTCTTTTTAGAATCATAGTCATTATATCTCAATTTGATTGCCAAGGAGACAGAAGAAGGATAATGAATTAGCTAGAGCATTGAGATCAGCAGCCAGTGAGAATATACACTCTAGTATGATGGTCTTCCCCTGTGCTTGGTGCAAAAGTCAAAATGTATCTGACCTACATTAATAGCTTTACATTAGGTTGACTAAATGTGATCACAGAGAGAGTAATTCATACACTGCATAAGTAATTGTCTTTAAAGGGAAATACTTTTCATTGTGCTATTCAATCTTTTCTGTGTCCACAGCACTCTGATACCACTTTCTTTAAAATAGCTTTTAGAAATTAGAACAGAGCTGATACTAGAATAACATAACGTTATATTATGTTATTATATTTATTATATATATTATATATATTATATATATAATAGATATTATATATAAATATATATGTACTGGTACTATAATAACATATGACATCTTCTTGGGCAATATGGTTGCTATTTCTTATGCTCCCATTTGCGTGTAGATTTATACCTGTCATGAATTAGTTTAGCAAGTTTGCTCTAATCTAGGCAAGTACACACCCAAGTTTTTTTTAATGAAATATCATTTTCTTTGCCTGTGTGCCACATATTTATCAGGTTTCTGATTTTAAGAATAACACAAAGCCTTCATAATAATTCATGTTAACTGGTAAGACAGTCTTCACTAAAAACTTAGTATATACATTTCATTCAGTGTCTTCTGAGGGTCAAATCTCATTATATCTTTACATTCAAGTCAAAAGAAACATTTTGTTACAGAATGTTTTTCTGTTTCTGTCAAGAGATGTTTAAAGCATGTGTTTAAAGGGTTTGCCTAAAAGAGACCATTTGAAGAATCCATTTGGAGTCAATTGTTTCTTAGTCTAGCTGCCAGCTGTCTTTGTTTTGGTTTTCTGAACAATGAGACTTCTCCCAAGGAGGGAAGAGTTGAAAGACAGTTCATCTCCTTAAAGTTGCATTAAAATTGACATATTGAAATAAACTACCCCCAGTTTAAATAATTTCAGTACCTTAGTATTACTGTATTAACTAGTTCCTATGTTAAACTGTGTAGTTATTTTTTTATCAAACCATTCCGATATTAGTTTGGTCTTATGGTTGCCACTACCTACACTCTAATTATGAATTCCTTGCACCCTTCTGATAAGCATTTTTTGATATCAGATTTTTAGGCAATCATAAATACTTGGAAAATTTGAACTTAAATATTAAGCAACATTATGTGACTCAGGAGTTTGAAAAAATAAGAGTACTTTTATGCTTAAAAAGTCTCTTGCTCTTTCTTTGTAGCCTCACCTTTCAAAATGTTCTCACTTCACTTCAGGAATTGCACATTGATTTTATTTCCTCATTTATTTCCGAGGAATTTCTGGATTAAATTTTCTCTTCCTTATTCTCATCTCAAAAATAAGTTTTGTTTGGTAAATTTAAGAAAAGTCTTCAAATTATTATAGACAGAGAAAATATAATTATTTTTTCTGTAAAACTGTGAAACTAGATTGCTTGTTAAGGTTATTCCTTCAGCTACTTAAATAAAATTAACTTCACTAACAGTTTTCTAGACTGCAAGAAATTTTTGGACACTAAGTGAAATAGTAAAAGGCAGTGAAAGAAATAATTTTGCAGCATCTACAGTACATCATGCTCACTAACTTGTAGAATAATGACAATCTTTAATTAAGCCTCTGCTCTCTTTCTAAGACTTCCTAAGGAATAAATAATGCTGTGAGGATAGACAAGTCCGTGTAGAAACCCAGAGAAGACAAGTCTTGCCTTTGCTAAAGTAAGCTTTCTTTCCCTAGGCATGGCACAGACTCAAACTAACAAACTGAGTTCTTTTGCTTTCTAAGAGCTTCTTTCGCCATTGACAAATCTGGGAAATTTTTAAATTTTTTTTTGGTGCTAGAGTTACTTAGTTCCAATAATTTTATTCCCAATTACAGGAGCTTTATGTTAAGGACATTACTCAGCTGTTTGTATCTCCATCAGTGTCTCCTTCCTTAACAATCTGAGAGTTATCCAAGTGCAGAGGAGATAGAAAACCTCAGCTTCTCAACTCAATAACATAATTCCAAAGTTTAATTCATTTCAATAAATGTAAGCTGATCTGGCCAGAAAAGCAAGAGCACAAGAAATTCCCTAGCTTTGGCACGCTTTTATTTGGCATTTGACATATGTTTTCACTCCAATAAAGAGAGTATAGAATTCTGGGGATATATAATTTGTTTTAACATCGAATTCAACATTGCTACAAATACATCTATATCAGATAAAAACAGAATTTTGTCTCCCAAACAGGAACTTGGTGACATAAAAGACCTTTAAGGGGGAACAATGCATTTTCTTTATATAGATTAAAGTACGTCTTGAAAATGATCCTAAAAAAACACAGTTATCCAATATTTGGATCATTTGTATCAAATCAAGAGATAATCTATATAGGTCTCATTGCTCTCCTCTCTGTCCAGCTGCTGCTGTTGAGGGCACTCACAGATTCCCAGAGAAGCAATATATATATTTGACTTTAGGACCCTTTGCTTCACAAGGCTGTTGTGTCAAATTAAAGACACTTGACAAAGGAATTTACAGGGGTATTAACTGAAATTCTGGCTGGCCTTTGACAAGATAAAATACAGTGGAGGATACATTTTAATTAAAATTCTTCTACAGGAAGATGTCCTCAGGCAGAAAAAGCTGGTCTCCCCCTTGCCTCTCTGGTTTTGATGATAAACTGCTGAATCCTGTGTGTACCAAAGGTTACTGAGCTCTACGTGTGTAACTGTGAAGGAATATTTTCCCAATATTTGCACTGTCACACTGACACACCTTTTTTTTTTTTTTTTTTCTGAGTTTGTTCTCAGTTTTAAAACCATGCTACTCAAATTTGTTCAGCAGACATGAAGCCAATCAAAATTTGATCTTCTACTTGAATTTGCTGCTAGAGTGGGATGGGCAGGGATAAGAAAAAACAAATGTTTTTGCCACAGTCTAAAGAGCAAATTTTTCTCCTCCATTAGAGTATTGGCCTGAGAAAAAAGACTTATCTTCCCTTAACTATCCCCTCACCAAACTCTTCTGCTATATTGACTTGTACTTTTTAACACAGCCAATGTATAATATCAGAGCTCATTTCATAAATATGCATGAATTTTGTCTTTGAGCAAGTGATATTGAAACCCATAACACAATAGAAAGGGAGAGTATAAATATACTTAAATATTAATAGTGCAGCAATTACACTATTAATTTGCACTATCAATAGGAAAATCTGCAAACAGAAATATTACACACTTTTATTTTCATGTATGCTATTTTTCATAATCTTTAATGGTTAAGCCCTGGAAATTTTAGTTGATTATACACTCAACCAAGATGAAAGTTGAAAATATGAACTACCATTAAAGTTATCTACTAAATATGAACCATTAGCCAGATACTGTATCAGGCTTTCCTTCTGAGGCATAGAGTAAGCTGAATCCATAAATCCTCATACACATATTGGCTATATGTATAAAACATCAAAAGTAATTTCAGTGAGAATTCCCCTGCTCAAAACCAAATGGAGTTTGTTGTCTCAGGATCAAAAACCTATTGTTTAAGTAGTCTTTGTCTTTCTTTGAGATTATTTGAAAAGTAAGGTACTATGACTCAGGCCAGGAATGAAGATTTTATCTCACCATTCATGCTGAGTGGACAGCTTAAAACTCGGAAGATATGAGTATATAAACTGAGGCTCAACACCCACAAAACAAATAAATTTATTTGACATTAAACTTCAAAAATATTTTAAACAATATGTTGGAATTCTAGGCACAGTAACTCCCTTGCCACAAGAAAATTAAATCTGGGTTTAGGACACTACTGAGAACGCACAAGAAGTATTTGCGAAAAGTGTCTGCACTGAAGTGTGAAAAATCAATTAAAACTTCCAGCCACCTCTGGATACAAATATTTTCCATGAAATAAAATGTTGCTAAAAAGCTTGTATTATAATTACACACTTAAAAAATAATAAATTTTATTTAAAAAAAAAACATAAATTGAAATTGAAGAGACAGAAGATTGTACTTACATATTTAAATTTAATTACTGGCCTTTAAACATCAAACCCATAAATACTAGTTTTTAACTCTTATTTTCTGCTTTATATTTATACATCTCTTTGCTTACATAGCACATGTGCTTGGACCTGACAAGTCAACCTTGTGAATACTCCGTTTGATCTGTTGAGCCAAAAATCTGTGACTGCTGCTTCATAACCTCTCGACAGCTGAACATCACCAGATTTGTTTGCTCTGCAGCTTTGGATGTGAAGCCACGGCGTGCCCTCACCACTCCTCCCCTTCAGCCCTCCCTGTGTTTTGTGTTCTTAATACATCCTCCTTAGAGCGGTGTATCAGCTCTGCTGCTTCATGGACTCGTCTCTTTCTGCTGCATTTGGAACCTTCTCTAGTGAGAGGTGAGGAGTCTGAGTGAATGAATCCCTCAGGAATTCTTCAGTTCAGTGGAACATCTTGTGGCAGATAACAGTGATCTCAGAGATTCAGTAGCAGGGGCAAGGGGCTATCCAGCCATTCCAGTTCTGCACTAAGGATACCAGTCAAGGTGAAAGAATATTGGTTGCACTCCTACTTTTAATAGCTAGATAATTGTCAATTTGCAATTCCAAAAACTCTGGGAGAGTTTTAATTTTATTTTAACAGGAGAAAACTTATTATAACAACCAAACAATCCAAATTAACTTTCTTTTACTACAGTAATGTCTAAATTACTCAGAGCAGTATTTTTATACTGACAAAGCCACTGAAAGGCCTAGCACTCTTTCCTTAAAGCAGATTACAATACAAAAACTAGTATTTCATTGGGTCAGACCAGAAGGTATGGAAAGTTTATGTCTTGTAGATGACCTTATGTATAGACTGTACTTACTACATTAATAGGTTTCTCTTTCTAGTTAAATAAAAATAATGCCATAAGATGGTGTCAAGTTTATACAAATCTATCAGAGACTTGGAATACTAGTCTATAGTGAACACCATACTGCTGAGCATTTTTTGGTGTTTTGCTTTGCTTTGTTTTGTTTTGCTTTTAGGCATGATGGATTTTAAGAAGTGCTAGTTGACTTATTGATGCTGTCATTACACTGCCAGTTATGGTACAAATCACACCCAATAATGGTCCACAGAAAATATTTGAAAGGGAGTACAGGTAAGCTGTCAACTCACCAGTGAATCACACTCATGTTAAAAATGTCTTTAAACCTAAATTGTAAAAAATATATTAAGATATTTTAATACACTTGCAAATATTGTTTTTTCCATCATTAGTATAACAATTATGGATAAGAAAATATAATTAACTGACTGAATTAAAGCCAGAAATTTTGACGTAATATCAATTGGGAAAATTACTCACTTTGAATGGATGGTTTTCTTTTTTAAATAATTTATAAAGTGAATAAAATAAACAGCACACGTGGGAACATGCAGGCATGTGGATTAGTAGGGATGTTTCAGCTTCAGTCCTGTAAACTATTGATTTAGTGTGATCAGTTCCTTATTTGGTAACCCAAACTTTGAATGGCTTAACCTGGCATCCCTGTAAATGTAAAATATTTATTTTTACTACAAGCAGAGAAGAATATGTAATAATTTCAAGCAAGAAACAGAAAGGTGAAGATTGGCTGATGAATTGTAGCCTGCAGCTGAGGTTATCCTGTCACTGCTAGAAAGCTCAAACCAACTTAACTCTAGCATTTCTGCATAGGTGATTCCCATGCTTTAGATAGATTGACCTTTTCTTGAAATCTGTGTTCCAGAGAATCAGCTACTACTACATCTAAGGAGAGCATGCCGGACTGTGCTGTAACCAGCAGTCCTGTTAACTTTTTTTTGCCACAGAGAGAAATATTTCCACCAAGGAAGAGAGAAATGAAAGGATGGAACAGAATGTCACACGGGGCAGAACTTCTGCTGGGATTTCATTCTCCTTCCCTGCTTGGGACACTTCCTGCTCCTTCCTATCCTAACATGGTCCAGCTTCAGAACAGATAAACCCATTTATACAACAACAGACCCCAAACACAAAAAACCCAGGATAAAACCACAAGAGCTGGGATAAGAAACAGGCCATGAAGACGAGGATGCAGGAAAGAGCTGTGAGGTGTTGGTGGTCTCCTTTACCAGAATCAGCACTGGCAGGTGCAGCCATAAAGAGGGATTTTCATGGGTGATTTTATTTTCCATACTCACCTTTTAGGAATGGCAACAGTCAAAGCAGTTGGGTATGTGTGACAAGTTTATATGAGACAAAGCCTGGTACTAACAGCTTCTGACAGGCTCTAAAAGAGTCCTACAGAAAAACAGTAATAGGAACTTCTTGCTTTTAAAGTCAAGGGAAACAAAAACAAATCACAACACTCATCATACATACTTGGACATAGAAATGCCTATTGACTTTCTAGAACTCACACTGTCATTTCCTGTAGGATTTCATTTCCCTGTAGTTACAACAGTTGATGCAATGAGTATATTTGGTGAGGCTGCTATGCAAGCCTATGAAATGTAATGGTTTCTAGGTTAGCATTGTGTCTTCCCTATCTTAGACAAACACATGCCAATGCTTTCTAATTTGAATTAGTAATCACATCCTACACATTACAAACCATCAGATCTCAGCTGCTATCAAGCTATTCCATGTTGCCAGCTAACCCTGATACCAGATCATCTGATTGTTGCTTGGTGGTTGCTAAGGCAGTCCTGTAAAATCTCATTCATGCAGTATAAGATCTGTTCAACGCTTTAGTTCACAAACTACCTGTCTTCCCAAATGAGTTTCACAATGGATTTTGTGACACATCAAAAAATTTCATCCTTCTTCAGAGTTTTTTTAAGAAATTCCCCTTATTTCAGTGTTCAGAAATAAGCAGGACCTGACTGTCACAAACTTCAGATAGAAATCCACCACTGTCATGGGCTGACCCAGGCCAGATGCCAGACACCCACGAAAGCTGCTCACTCAGTCCCTTCTGCAGTGGAACAGAAGAGAGAAAATTTAATGAAGGGTTCATGAGTTAAGGACCAGGAGAGATCACTCATCAAATACCATCAAAGGCAAAATAGGTTCAACTTTGAGATACAAAGTGAATTTATTACTAGCAAAATCAGAGCAGGACAATGAGAAGTAAAATAAACCCTTAAAAAGACATTCCCATGTGCTGGTTTTACATCCTTTACATCCCCCTACCCTTCCCTCCTTCCAGCTCTACACCAGCAGTGCAAGGAGGGAGGGAAGGGGGTTATGGTCAGTTCATCACCTGCGGCTTCTCCCTCTGCTCAGGGAGAGGAGCTGTTCCCCTGCTGCACCGTGGGGTCCCTCCCACAGGACACAGTTCTCTGTGACCTCTCCAACGTGGCTCCAGCCTCACGAGCAGCAGCTCCCGGTGAACTGCTGCAGTGGGAGTCCATCCCACGGGCAAACAGTGCCCCCAAAACTGCTGCACGTGGGTCCCGCTTCCACAGGGTGCAGTCCTCCAAGGACAGGCTGCTCCAGCGTGGCAGCAGGGCCCCTCTCCTTGGGTCTCCCACGGGTTTACAGGCTCCTCTCAGGCATCCTCCTGCTCCACTGTGGGGCTCCTCCATGGGCTGCAGATGATCTCTGCATCCCCATGGACCTCCATGGGCTGCAGGGGCTCAACTGCTGCACCGTGGGCTGCAGAGAAATCCTGGCTCCGGCATCTGGAGAACATCCTCCCCTTCCTTCTGCACTGACCTTCGTGTCTGAAGAGTTGTTCTCACAAATCACCTCACTCCACTCCTCTCAAGCTGCAATTATAGCTGTGCAACAACTTTTGCTTGGATTTCTTTTTAAATATGTCATCACAGTGGCATTACCACCATATCTAATTGGCCCAGCACTGGCCAATGACATGCCCATCTTTGGAGTCACTGGGGATTGGCTCTGCCAGATGCGGAGGCAGCTTCCAGCACCTTCTCACAAAACTGCCTCTGTGGTTCTCCTGCTTCCAAAAACCAGGCTGTACAAAGCTAATGAAATCATGCAATCCTGAATTGAAGTTTTGCATACTGTCTAATTTTCTGTTCTTCAGTATTATCAGACAAGCATCAGACAAGCATCTGTAAAAGCTTTTCTAATTAAATTATACCAAACCATACATAAATTATCAGAATCCATATTTCCCTGTACAGACCATACTTCTAATTCAGTTAGAGATTTGGCTAGGCAAAATCTAAAGTGTTATTTTGCTCACTGTAAGACAAAACACAACATTTCTGTCCTTACTTTATTCATGCTCTGCTGAACACTGGAATCAAAGCGATCAGGAACACAGGAAAGCCACTTCTTGTGCCAAAGCTCATCTGTTTTTAATACACCATTTAATCTTATGATCACTCTCACACTGTCTGTTCTGCTTTAGCAAAACAGTAACAAGCCTATTCATTCATACCAACATATTCCACTCTGAAAAACAACTACACAGAGTTAAATTTAATATTTTTGTTCCAAATTACACAATTATTAAAGAAAAACAAAAGCACATTGTTGCTGTTGTATTAGTGATGGGTGAATGAAGCAACATAGACTCCTATGTTCTCAGAAGGCAAATGTTGACATCATTCTTTTTATGGACTGTTCCAACAAAGCTGGACCTGATTGGTTGTCAGTCAACACCTCTCACATCATTGACTAATTAGAACCAACACCCTTCTTGTAAACATCTTACAAGGAAACTAGTTCAAAGCACCAGCTGCAAAGATTAAAGATTATTTTAATTTTCTCTGAGTTTTCTCAAAACTCCCTACAGCAATGCCTGGAAAAGTTTCTCTCTGACCAGACTGTCAGCAACCACAGCACATCTATAACATTTAACAACTATAATTTTAGATATTCCTTTACAGATACTGGGAAGATTTTTTGAGTGTTTTTTATCTGGTGTTGAGATATGCTAAAGTAGGAGAAAGGTCATATTTACAAACACTTTACCAAAGTATGCCTTTTCCAAAGCATGCTATGGACATCACAAAACTGTGTATTTGTTTGACTGAAATTATCAAAGAATTTCATTTCTAGAGAAAAAAAAAGCTCAGATGCAGTGAGGTTGGGAGAGGAGGAGAAGTGATCCCTTCACTTGGCATGTCCTTTTCACCATGACAGCCAATTTTCATTTGGTTTTTTTTTTTTTTTTTTTTTTTTGTTCTTTTTTATTTTTTTTTTTTACCAGTGAAATTTGCTATTAAAGTTAGATTTATCTTGTTTTGTTCTGTTTTGTTTTTCAAATTTAATCACTGGTAGAGTAAAAAGCCTGATTTTTTAATATTATTTCCTTACACAATAGAATGGGCAGAAATCTACTTGTCTGTTGCTAATATTTAACAAAACTAAAATCTTGTGTGGTGGGGGCCAGTTAGAGGGTAGGAAATCACATACTTTTTCTGAGAAATTATAGTTTTATTACAAACCTTTTTTATAAGAAATATAACAATTCTGAAAATAAGGTTCATTACATCTCTACAGTGCTGCATGCATGTCTCCAAAGAACAGATAATTTAAATGAAATGGCATTTCCTGTGTTGTTGATGAACTTTGTGATTACTCAAATTCATAAGAACCACACTTTTACTCAGAAGTTCAATAAAAGATTGAAGTTAGTGTGCCTTACTTAGATGAATTTTTGGATTTTTCTGCAGTTTTCAAGTCAGAAACTCTACCTCAAAACAATATGACAACCTTAAGGTATGGGTATCAAATTAAGATATATATTTATGGTTTTCAGTAAAACATCACACTCCTATGATGCTTCAGTGTTCAATGAATTGAATTTTAATATTAAGCTGCTTGTTTCCCCCCACATGAATTTTCTAGTTACCTGTATGTGAACCTGTGATCTGATCATGAGGTCAGACTGCCATGGAGCACATCTAATATCTATTATAAAATCAAATATAAGGAAATTGGTCAGAGAGGTATATCTTAAGTAAACTTTTAAGTAAATCTAGTGTAATCTGTATCTCAGGGGAGTCAGTGAAAAAGGGCTGTTATGCTTTACAAGCAGAAGTTACATAACAAGGGATGATGCAGGGCATGATTCTGTCACATGACATTTACTCTATGGTACTATTTTCTGTAATTTTCTTCACACTTAAGAATTACAGTGCAAGGGTTTTATCCACACTAGCTAACACACAAGCACTGTGGGCTTCAGTGTTCCCTGCTTGGTCTAACTCTCACCTTGGAGAAGAGAAGGCTCCAGGGATTCTTAAACAGAGCTGGCAAGGGACTTTTTACAAGGACATGTAGTGATAGGACACAGGGGAACGGCCTTAAACTGAAAGAGAATGGTAGATTTAGATTATATATTGGGAAGAAATAACATCTCACAAGCCATCTGAATTATGGCTTAAATAATTTAAATTTTTGCATATTTTTGCAGCTGTGAACCAAAAGCTTCCAGCAGAAGATGTACAAACCTTTGCTGCCACCCCAAACATAAGCATGTGCATGTCTTAACCTTTCAATTTCCTTGAGAGCCATACCCACTGGATATGATTATTAAAACAAAGAGAAGAAAAGCTTCACCACACTCTGGCATTTTCAAGAAAAAAAAAAAAAATCCAGCTAATGGAAAGTGCTTGACAATGTTTGCTTTTGTCTTTTCCCTTGCATGTTCAGCTGAACTTAATCTATTGTTTGCAATTAGACAAAAGGCAGGACAAATTACATGTTTGCCTACGCCTATTCAAAGAAAGGGAACAAAGGTTTCAGAATCAGCCATGGAAAATGGAGTTATTTTTCTCACTCTTTACAAATATTTAAGTTGTAGGCATTTGAGCTGCAGGAATAACAAGCCTAGCTGAAACTGCCTTTTCTCAAGAAACCTGAAAAGACTTAAAAAAATCCCAAACACTTCTTTTCACTTGTCATGCAAATATTTTCAAGAACAGTTCAATTTACAAGAGAAGAATAATTTTAAGTATTGCAGTTTTGTGTTTAAGTTCTTTTGATGAAAAAATGAAGAAAGTAGGCAAATCCACAAAATTTTTTAATTTGTAAAATACTCGTTTAATAGCAATTTTGATGTACTCCTGGTCCTAAGAAATACTATACCCCACAAATTAATATAAATCTAAATTAAATAAATGTTGTAATTTTACCAGAGAACTCTCACCACTTGTTCAACTGCCTTTTGTGTTTATATCTGAATTTTTACTGTACAACCTCATTACTTCCTTCATCATGTTTTATGCAATTTACTGAGTCCAAAGGACACACATTTTGCTGTACAACATGGAGCAGTGAGAATTAATAAATTTCTTCCAGGAGTGTTAGCCATTTTTAAAAGGTGGTTTAATGTATTTTCTACTGCAATAATTTCCACTGCTTTGGAAAAACAGGAGATTTTGGGAATGGGGTGGATGGTTGCCTACAATATCATGATATACCACAATATACGGATATACAAATGAGGTCAATGACAAGTTTTGAAAAAAGTATACTTTGGTTAATTAAGTTTTTGTGAATATAACCTGCTCCAAAATTTAGCACATCTGGTACCTGCACTGGTTTTGAAATGGAGGTGTGGTGCTGCACTGTCTTTCTTAGCTATACCACATATCTGTCACCCACCACTGTAGTTGTCTTCTTCTACTTGCATGCCATTTTAAGGGAAAAATAAAAAATATCATCATTTTTAGAATGAAGTAAAGGTTCTTCTTCCTTCACAACTAAAAATCAGGCAGCTGCAGGCCAGAATTTCACTCTTACAGTTTTCTGTGTACTGCCTGAGCAGCAAGGCAGCCATGGTATTGAGACAAAAAAGAAATAGCAACTATCAGCTTTGAGCACTAGAGACATCAAATTATGATGCATAAATAGGTCTACTCAATAGGGATTTTTTTTAATAATACAGGTGCACAGAGCTTGGAAATGGATGGGAAAAAATTCTATTTTAAAATATGGTTGCTATGCTATAATTTTCTCATTTCCCACCAACTAGACAAAAAAAATCAATCACTTTGTTCATTGCATAATTATTTAATGATTAACCCTTCCATGTAGTCCCACAAAGTGCTATAGCAGCAGAAGAATACCACTTACCTAGAGTGAGTGTTCAGTTTTATATAGCCAAAGAGAAAATATTTATCTATTTAGAGCAACCTAGTACAGGAAAACAAGTGTCAGACTTCTTCTGGAAAAATATTTCAAGATAAGCAAATGAGATCTTGGTCTAGAGAATGCCATGAATATCTGAAAGTACATAAGTAATTTCAAAGGCACATGTGTCTGAGAGGAGTCAGGTCATCCCTGTGTTTTTGTAGCTAATTTCACAATATATTAGTATGTGCCTTTAGAGAAAGGCTCTTTAGCCTTTCCTAGATTTTTCTGTCTATATTTTATCAATTGATGCAAAAAGTTGTGCTACTAATAAAGTGCACAATACATTTCCTTGATTTAAAAAATCCAGAAGAAATAAGGTACTGGGGCTTCTCCCCAAGAGTGCGATGGAAAAGTGTTCTTTGGTGACTGACCAAAACAGCACAAATGTGTCCTTACTGTTTACATGTTCAGCACTGAATAAAAATTGTCTGTGCAAATAATCTGAAATTACCACGTTGCTTTTCCAAACTAGTTGAGGGGGGAGTCTGGAATGGATTCTTTAAATTCTTTGTTTTGTAACACAAGCTGAATTTGTGACAGCAGTATTGGGCAAATGCTATGCTCTTGTGTATGCCTTAGGAGCTACTCATCCACTGCATTTTTAGTGAAAAATCTAAAACATCAGCCAAGGTTTATTCATCCTCAAAAATACTTGATCTTCTGTGATGCATAAGCTCCAAAAGTTAATGGTTACTTGCTGGGCATTGTTAATGAAGATTGAAAAAGGTTAAATTGTCATAAAAATCCCTGCTTTGTTCTGTTGGGCAGAAAAGATAGTCAAGCTCAGAGGGACTGTGTTACCTTCTCCTAGAAGCTGTCAGTATACTCACCTATCCTTTTTCCCTCTGCTAAAATAAAGGTCCAATGTTTTTTATAATTCTCTTTGTCAGTGATAGCTAAATCTTTCCAAAATATTGAAGTCAAAAAAAGTTTGATCTCCCAAAATGCCCTTTTAGTTACAGCCCACTGTTTGTATTTTGACAAAATCTTTTTAAGATCTTGTATTTTTTTTCTTTTTGGTGATATGTCAGGTCCCATTTCTCAAATTTTTGTTTACTAGTCACTTTTCAGTTAAACTGAATCGTGGTTGTAATCAAAATCTTTTTCCAAAATTTTCTCTACACAACAAGCTAGTTTATTTTATTTTTTCCTTTTTATAACTGTAGCAAGAAGTAAAAGTAGCTAAATATTTTATCTCTATATAAAGGAGACAAACAGTAAGAAGTTAAACTGACAAACAATAAGAAATTAAAGTGATAGGACTACAGGAGCAAGAATCAGGGAATATTTGGTCAATCTTGTTTTTTTCCAATATGTGTGGTGGAAAACAATCCATTTAGAATGAAGGAAAGAATAACTGTAAGCTTTCTCCATACCTATGTTATTTTACTAGAGGATCTTTTGCAATTACCTTCAGTTTTAACTGGAGTTCTAGGAGCACTTTGAAGGTTTAGACCACTGTTCTTCATATAAGGAGCATAAAAAATTCTTCTAACCACCCTCTAGCTACTACATAATGGCTTGCTTTTTACAGAGAACATAACAAAAGGTATTCCTAAAGGTATGGAGGATAAATTTTGGGAATGCTAATAACATGACACATAAATATTTTTCCCAAATTATTATGTTATAAAAATGTATATTTAAATACATTTTTACAATATAAATAATATATTTTCCAATAAATTTAATTTAGAATATATGTATTGGAATCTGCTTTCATAAACTATTGCACCCTAAGTTCATCTAACATAACCTCTGGTGAGATGAAAAGAGATTTTATTGTGAGTTTCTTTTAATTGGAAAGTGAAACATATTTCACCTTCTTTACAGATGTCTGTAGGAACTGGATTACATTCTCTCAAGCATTTTCCAGAAACTGTAGCACAAACCTACAATCCTAGCTTTCTTCTGGATTAAGGTTAGGAGAGTCAACAGCTTCAGCAGCTTCTGGGTTACAGTCCCACTTGATGCTTGCTAGCTATTATTTAATAAACCTCTCTATGGGCAGTAGTGGGCTTATGCTTTTAAAATTTGTATTCTTCTCTGGTTTTTTAATGAAAATCTGATGCATAACTGGTTGAAGCTCCCACATCAGTGTTCCCCATGGACCTTCCTGTGTCTCAGAGAGTTAAGTACACAAATGAGAAGACCAAAATGCAACATGAATATTAATGTTCTGGCAGTGTGTTTTTTAGCTGGCAGGGCTCTTTTACTTGGGCAACTGCCAGATGTGATCATTTGGAATGCAAAACCACTTTATGCAAAAAGTATGAAATAAATCTAGAATCCACTGGAAAACCAAAGCTATTGATTCTTTATTACATATATACCTTTACTTTTAGCTACAGACTACTAGGATATCTTCTAGAAATGAAAAAGTAGATGCTGATCAAAATTGAATAAAATGCTTCAAGTCAACATGGTAGAATAGGGGAAGATGTGCACAAGCAGAGGCAGTGCCTTTGTTTCCTCTCTCTGAGGTATTGAACATGTATGTTCAATCATGTAATGGATGCCTGAGTATTAATATATTTTTATTTATCTCTTCCTTTCATTCCCTTTCTAGGATGTTTTATTTTGGTAAAGAAAAAAACAAGGCTCTCTGCAGACTGGCAGTGTCTAACCCCAGATGTTTCCTGTGTATTTTCTAAGCTGAGCACCTCACATTACCAGTTGCTGTGACACATGTAATGTCATTAGATAGGGAATAAACAACTTCAAAACCATCTACAGAGCTCAACATCTAATTAATCAAACAAGCAGGCTGGGAAATCAGAAACACCAGTGCCAGCTCTATCGTGCAGTGTGCTGTGAGAAAAACTTATGCCAACTGAATCTTTGCTCCAAGGCAGTACTGAAATTATTTCAGGTACAAATAATCATGATCATATGAGACTCAAAAAATGATGGTCATGTAATTCTTGAGACAAAGAACAAGACAATATTTTATATGCTATGGTTGTGTAGTAGAAAGGAAGGGCAGAAAATAACGTAACTTCTTCAATGGTTAGTGAAATGGTATAATTGGGAAAGAGTAAGTGGAGGATGCTAGGGTGTATTTGAGGGGAAGCTAATATATTCTTCTTGGAAAATTAATATAAGATAATATGCAAAATATTCACCACAAATCCTCTTCTGACTGTGGTGGGGCTGGGAAAGAAGAGTAGCTTTCACACAGCCCTTCAGGTTAAGTCTATAAAACCAGCCTACGTGCATGCTCAACCTGTGACTTTTTAAATGACTCTGTATTCACCCACTGCAGAAAGTGGGGGAATAGGAAAGACAGAATCAGACTATTCTCTGAGGTGCACTAGAAAACAGAGAGGAAATAGGCTGAATTTAGCATGGCAATTTCTGCCTGGAGAAAAAGGAAAATGTATGATCCAGATGCAAGTGTTTATGCAGGAGGCTGTGTTTTCCGGAGGCTCCTGGAGATTTTCAAAACTGACCTAAAAGTCTTAAGCAAACTGATCTACTTTGAAGTTAGTTCTGCTTTGAGCAGGTGTCTGGGCTTGATGAATATCAGGAGTCTCTGATAACCTGAATTTTCCTGCAATTCTGTGATATCCTACCTTGTTTCAGGGATGCTAGATTCCTTGAACTTTTAGCCAAGAATGTATGTCAGAACTGGAATTCTTATTTTGGAGGGTGTTTTTCTGTCACAGGCAATGAAATTACTGTTTTTAAAAGTGAATCAATTCTTTATGTGCTTGCATATTTGATTTCATTTCCATAGGTAATATTTTCTGTATTGTCACTTTGTAACTAGAACTTTCTGAAGCATTTCTCAACCTGGCTGCTTTCTCAACCTAGTACCCTTTGCTTAGAATCTTTTTAATTGAGTGAGTCAGAAACAATGTTTTTGATTGCTTCTGTTCCTCAGGGACTGAAGGAATATTTAGGCTTATTATTTACATATCCTTTCTCCTGACATGCTGCTATCTCTAACTCTTCATTTAAAGAACCACTCAATATAAATAAAAAACAGGGTGGGGGAGAGGCTGAAAGAGAAGGGTGAGAGAAAGGTCCCTAAACCATCAAATATAAGTGATAGCAATTACTGAAATATGACTGAATTGCATATGATTAATTTTTTTTAATGAACATAGAAATTTTTGTCTTACCAAATGTGCTGCAATGTTATTAGGGTGGGTTAATTTTTTGGCTTTTTTTTCAAGGCTCCAAGGCCAAAATGATCTGTCATAGGAAAATGTATGCTTTGTCCTGATCTCTCAAGACCCTCACTGTTAAGAAATGCAGTTTAGATCATACAAGGTTCTAGTAGTCCAGGTCTTGCTACTGTAGATATATGAAATTATAAATTCCTTCCTTTATGCTCAATTCTATTTATTCTAGACTAGAAATGTACATAAAGGGAAACAAGTTATTTGCTCTTAGAGTATATATAGAATATTTTTCTCTTTCCATCTCCAGTGAGAAAACAGCTGCAGGAGTGCACAAATATTGCTTCTCAAATGTAAAGGAACATGCTACTCAGGAATTTTGTGGGAAACATTAGGTTAGTAACAACCAAATAATGAAAATGACAAAAGATTTCTGACTTTTGCTAGAAGCTGGTGTGTAGAATTAATTGATTTTTATTTTATCACTAAAAGAAAAGTATGTGAACATAATTGGTTTTGCCAAAATGCTACTGTGCATTTTTCCCAGATGTAAGGGGGTTATCTAGAAATAGAAAATTCCTGATAGCCACAGCTAAAATAGTATCTCAGCAGCTGAGCCAACTTCTTCAAAGGTTGTCTGAGGTATGTCTTGCTGGAAAATCAACAAGATCAAAACACACCTTGAGAGCATCAGGTTTAAAGGGGGAATACAGGTATTATAACACAAAGACTTTCTCTAACACAAGTCAGAGCTGTCCATGGACTGAGAAACCACTATTGGGACAAAGAGTCATAAATACATGATTGTACCTGGTAAATGCCAAGCCTTAGCACCAAACTGACTACTTTTCTAAAATGAATTCTACTGATCCTGATTTACATATGCTTTATACTTCCTTTAGAAACATTATTTATAGAATTTAATGTATACAGAATTTTGTGGGCAAAATATTTTTCTCCACACATTACAGACTGTTTGCTGGCAGATAGGTCTCTGGAGATATGCATTAACATCCTCCTCATTGTATCACGTTATATTTGCACTGTTGTCCAGTACGCACCATTTTCTTTAGTTCTTTGGAAAATGTTCTTTTTTTTTTGTTTTCTTAGGTAATACTTATTTCCTGGGTTTTTTTCCTAGCTGAACTGACCCAAAAAACCCAAATGACTTTTCAGCAATTCTAAATGCATAATTATGCTAGTTTAACTAGGCAGCTACCATACAATCCATGCATAGAATTTAAGGATGACAAATTTGCCTTAGAACTTGCAGTCTTTCCCAAATATTGGTGCAATGTAAAGCAAGGGCTTATTTCATTAGGGCCTGAACAATATCCTATCAGTCTAGTGATCAGAAATGAAACAGAACAACTAGATGACAACTGGGTTACTGTACAAAGAAGACCAAAGACATTTTTGTGTCAAAGTAAAAGAACATAAACTGGTTCACCACTTCCATATTTACTTGGGTACCCTGTGTCTGCTTTATTTCTTCCTCAGTTCACAACCTGCTGAAGACATTGTTATGAAATAACTCTTATTGATAAATGAAAAAGAGAGAGAAAACATTATCAAGCTGATCACTAGTGATAGCAGCTGTTACATAATTTTGTTTTGAAGCTATTTCCTGCTGCTAGAGGGTTTGAAATAACATTTACTTGTATAATTGTAATTGCATTTATTTTATTCCTCCTGGCCTAAATAAAAAGCAGAAATTAAACAATATTGAATATTTCATGGAGATAACTTGTTTAGAAAAAAATGAATTAAATTATTTTTCTGATATTTGACATGTTATTACAAAATGACTGGTGGTAGAATCATATCCCAACAACTAAAACTATACCAACTTCAAATATCAATTTTATGCTCATAGGAATAGTAATCAATCATAAATTATTTACTTCTTATTTACTTACCTTTTTAATACTTGTGTATATTAAATAATATAGGGGCCATAGCATCTTTTTAGCCATGTTAAGGACATCTACTTAAAGCCATTCGTTCAAATTATATCTATAGTGAATAAAGTGATACGGCCTTTAGAGGTGAAAAATATGTGTATGGGAGTATATGAGACATCTCTGTCCTATAAGAGATGTCACAAGGGAGGTGTGCCCCTTTTCTCCTCAGGTATGAGTACCTTAAACTGTCTGTGCAGCTTATCTATGTCTATTATTAATAAATAATGAATTCTACCTGACATGTGGGAGTAATTTTTGTTAAATTATCTAACGATTAATCTCTAAGACCACACAATGGGACTGTTGCCCATGATCAGAGCTTTCTCTGTCTAATTGCATGCAACTGAAGGAGCTCGCTGTCTCAATGAGCATGGGACTTGATAGTGGCAGGGGTTGGGGGAGTGCATGAAACTTAGCAAAATATGTTTTCAGGGACTGCAGGATGTGAGAAACTTCTTAGGTGATGCTAAGGAGAAGAGTCAAAGGTAAGGAAAGGAAGGAAACAAGGTGGCTGTGAGACAATAAGTATGAAGGAGAAGGAAAAGCTGGCCACACTGGCTGGCCAAGGGAGGCAAGAATGAGACACCACAAGCTGGTGGGTCCTGAGTGCCCATTTCTGGCAGCTCAGGGAAGCTGTGGCTTAGGGACTTGCTAAGAAGAGGATTGAGCAGGTACAGGTAGTTATGCAACAGGTAGCTACATGCACTAATTGTCTCCCATGCTGATAAAATGGAGCAGAAGAACAGTCTGTGCTGCTCATGTTGGGATGAGAGCTGTGCTAAAAAGACACACTTTTGTCAGTCTGTGCACCTGGCCGTGTTAATACTGTGTGTGTCGCTGCTGGGAGTGTGTGCTCAGCCTTGCAGAGAGCTGGACCTGGGAAAGGAGGAGCTCCAAGGGTCCTGCATGTCCCCTGATTCAGCTGCCACATGAACTAGAGAACTTGAGGACCAGGGCAGGCTTGCTCTCCAGCTGCTTATGAAGGCATGAGCATTACCTTACAGGTCGTTCCACACAGCTGTCTCTTTATTTGGGCAATGACTGGAAGGAATCACCTGCCAGATCTTCATCCAGGGTCATATCTCTCTTCCTTATTATCTGTCTGTGATTAACTTTTTTACATATTGAAGTGATGGATCTATGTGTTCTTCTAAAGAGTTTCCAAAAACTCATGTGACTGGTGAAATGGGGTACATTACATGTATTCAATTAATTTTTAAAAGCAGTAAATAAGCTTTGCCTCTGCAAAGAAAATGTAGTGAATGAAAAAATATCTTCAATTCTCTGGTGATTTCCAGGTCTTTCTGCTTTCCACAGAGCACTAGATTCACATTCTTCATTTGTCTGTACTATTAGTAAATCAGAAGGAAAAAAAGGACATTAAAAAAAAGAAGCTGCTATTCAGACACAATTATACACAAATTAAGACTCAAAAAGCTCTTATTAGTGATGTTGACTACAAAGCTTCATCTTGACCTCAATGCATTGCTCTTATTAAGTACCATCTCGAATGACAACAGAAACTTGAAATGTGAATCACACTTTAATCTGTGATTGCATCTGAACATCTGAATATATTTCATCCATTTCCCTGAATATTTATTTTAATCACTCCCTAGCATGATCCACCATAGAGCAAAATAAGAGTTCCTGCAGAAAAATAATGTTATTGCCTCTTATTTTCTAATTTTTTTCTCATTCTGTACTTGTCTCATACTTAGTAATCCAAATACTTGTCCTAGGCTTCTTATCTAAGAATGAGGTGTTTGTGCTCCACTACAATACAAATATTAGCTTTTGAAATAAAAGCATTGTCTTGCACTACAGCCACAACCAACATGAATAGAACATGAAAGCAACGGCATTGCAACTTCTGCTTTTGTTGCCAGTGATGTAGATTCAGAACACTGTTCTAAAATCCAGCTTTTAGATGATAATTTGTTGGAAGCAGATAAATGATCAGTTCGTGATAGGAAACAAAAGAAAAGTACAGAGAAACACAACAGATTGAGGGAGGATGAGAAGTAGGAAAAGACAAGGGAAAAACAATAAAAAAAGAAGGAAAGGGAGAATATTGGAGAAAGGTAGTGGCAGATAATATTATTTACATGAGACGAATGAGAAAAATGCAAGAGAAAATTACAAAAAAAAAACAAATATAAAGGCTTAGAAATGTTAAAGATAAAAATTAAAATCTTAATGAAATCAAAGGAAAATAATTAATTGACAAAAAAGATTTTTGAATACTTTTTTTCTATGCATTTTTTACCTAGAGGAAAGGAGGGTAGGTAGAATAAGTCAAGAACACTAAAAGGAAAAAGGAAATATCTAGAGATACAACCAATGAAATGAAAGAAAAGGAGCAAAGGAGTAGAGCATAATATATCTTTTGCAGCAAATATTAACATTTTACAATTTATTTTACTTTCTTTGCATTAACATTCATTATATTCTGCACTACTTTAGAAATCTCATCTTGAGCTATATCCTACAAGTCAGTAGGTATGAAATTCCAATTAAAATCTTAAGTAAACTTCTGAAAGCAAAACATTGGTGCTAAATATTTACCATGATAGAGCATATGTTTTATTCTCGTTTCAAGTCAATAAGTGACATTAATTTATTATGATAATGATCATTAATTTATTATGATAATGATGTTTTTATTTTAAACTTTTCACTGATATTTGCATCAGATTTGAAATATGATTCAGAATACCTCAGTACATCATACAAGTATTAAGCATATACTTTTGACATCCATCGTAAAGATTGCATTTCACTGCTGTTTAAAATAGCTAGAAATGGGAAACCCTTGAGGTACACAATATTTACCACCCAGGTCTGATTTTCATTGGGGTTTTTAATAGTACAATGGCCAAGATGCATTATTAGTTGATGATTTTTTAATATGCATTAAAATTTGAAGGGTCTTTTACATCAGTATTTAAATAAAGACATCTCAGAAGGTCATATAAGAAACACCAATCATTCATAGACTAAATTAGACTGAATTTGCTGATTTCCATGAAATTAAGAGACAAAAAGGTTAAACTTCACTGCTTGCCAAGTTTTCCTCCCACTGCATGTATTTAGCCAGCAGGACTGGAATGATGAGGGTCTCTATAGTAGAGGCACTGACTCAGTGGCCCAGCATTGCCCCAGATGTGGTAAGATCCACCCAGTCTGCATCCTGTGTACCATTCTTGCAGACTTTCATCAGTGTTTTTGAAAAGGAGGCAGATAATAGTATCAGAATAAGTCATATCTGTCACTTTAATAAGACCCAGATTTTATAGGAAAATTCACTGCATAACGGTATTAGATGTCTCCTGTGTTTGTCTAAATAATTTATGAACCAACAAAATATTTCTTTGCCTTCTTGAATTCTGCAAGAATTATGCCATGTCAGACTTAATTTCAAATGAAAAGAATGTTTCCCTTTGTGTATTTCTTTTAAGAAAATCCAAAAACCTCTACACTGGGCATTAATGAGGCAGTTTGTGATTTTTTTGCTAAAGGGCATGGTTGCCTGTCTCTGTGGGCTTTGCCATGAGATAAGCACAGCCTGGAGCAGCAGGATGGTGCTAACTCAGAGTCCGGGAGAGGCTAGATCTGGTTAGCTCATCCTGGTTAATGCATCCAGACAAAAACTCCTGCTGGGGCAAGCAGTGTAGAGAAGCAACTACTTATATGTGTATCACTGGTCAAAAAAAAAAAAAGGAAAGCCAAGTTAACAACTGTGCTGAAATCTGCTCTGGTGGGTAAAAGGTAATTCTGGCAGGGGGACATTGTGATGAGGACTTGCAGCCCATCAACTCAAGAAACCTACTCAAAAGAAGAAAAAGATTGAACATGGGGCATAATTGGCATTAGAATTGAGGGGATCAATCAAACAGAATAAGAGAACTGTATCCAATGAGCTTTAATTCCTAGGTTTGCTAAGATGTATAAATGATGAAAAGCTTTGAACAGCTTCAGGAAATCCACAACCAAGAAGAAAGATGTGAAGGAGAAGTGGGATGCCTCTGGATCCATGGGTGGTGACATTCTTCTTGATCTTTCTGTCTCTCTATCTCCCTTTTCTATTCCTTTCTATCTCTCTATCTACATTTATTGTTAAATAAAATCTGTATTGTTGACTTCTGCATATGGTCTCTTTTGGACCTTAATTCAGGCAGAAGCTTCTCTCGCTAACTAGTTCTTAACATTTGCCAAAAACAGACAGCTGATTCCAACTTTCTCCCTCCTTTTCTTCCAAAAAAATCTCAGTTGTTTTTAGGCACACGAGCAGTGTCTGCAAAATTTGCTAGGCTGAAATTGGTTGTTTTAATTCCAGTAAAGAAATCTCATTGTTAAATGAAAGGAGAGAAAACTCAGTATTGACTATTTTAAAAGGAATTTCAGATGTGTCACTCAGCTGTTAAATGTTCCCATTCATTTTTATATATTATCAGTGGATTTATACACCCTTAAACACTATTGGACAATTCCTGTAGCATTACAGCAGAGTGTCCTCCCTGAGATGTTGTGCTGGAAAGTACAGATACAGAATTCTGACTTTGTCTGCTTTCCAATATCCCTTACAATCTAAACATTACTATTCAGTGTCCCGAGGCTCTCTTTTTGCCTTAGCTCTAACTGATTTTGTTGTATATAAGAAATGTCCAGAACAATCACAGATATGCTTCAGATATTCCCATCTATGTTTAAAATGTTTAGATGGCTGGAGGCTAAAAATGCTCGTTATTTTGTTCCAACAGCTAAAGTGTTTGCAGGAGAAACAACACCTACAAATTATGTTGTTTTATTCTGAAAAATATTTAGAAATATCAACAGGAAAATGCTGCAACTCTGCACTCAAGGGATGCAGGATCAAAACCTTGCACTTTTAAATGCTATCAGAGTTCACATTCAGTAAGACATAAAGGTCTGTAAAATTTCATTTTTGTAATCTGGCATGTTGCATAGGCAGAACCTGTACCCAGGTATTCTTATTTTCTATGCCCAAATTCCTTAATGCCTCACCACATGAAACTCAAGGCTTGAAAAGACTGCTATCAGCCACCAGATCCAGTCTCCTGCAACTGTGGGAAACATTTCAGTCGGGACTGAACTCAAAAACATTCTGCAGAACATCTGCACTATTATCTTCTGTACAATAAATATGTGAGACACCTGTAAAATAGAGGACATTTAACACTTCTATACAAAGGACCATATGTCTCAGGGTATCAGCAAAAGAGTAGGAGATAAGAAGGTTGCCAGTAATGCATTGAATTGCTGAAGTGCAGTTTGTTATCCAAAAGTGAATGCAGTCACTTCCCTAATGATCTTCTCCCATCTGCCCAGAGGAAAATTGTTTCCTATTTCCTGACATGAAATATCTAGTAATTTTATTATGTTGGCTTGTAAATACAGGAGCAAATAGCACTAACCAGAAACTTAGAAATTCACAAAGCATTTTGTATGGAGAAACTGGACAATCTTTTTCATCCTTAATTCTGAACTTGAGATTTGATATAATCACTGCTTGAGTAAGACAATTTCTTTCTGAGAGTGGGGTCTACTGCTTATGTGTATTGAACATAGTAAAAAAATACTTAGATTCAAACAATTGACTGTGATGTAAAGACCAATAAACTCAGGTAAAGAGTTGGGAAAGGAGAGGGAATCACAAATGGTATTGAAATCCTTTACTCTTGAATGCCACTCCAGTGACCACTACTAGAATAGACCTTTGAAAATTTTTGCAGAAAAGTACAGATATTTGTTGTCAGCTTCTCAGCTATGGGGAAGAAAAACTCAAAATAAACCTTCACTTATAATTTCTCTGGATTGTTTTCTGAACTACAATTTAAGTGCTGTCTTGTAAAATCACCTTTAAAAATTTGAAGATATACATCTAGATTATTATCCTTTAGCAAACATAATATTATCAATGGATACATTGGGGAAATAATGGGAAAAACCTAACAACCAAATCAGAAATAAAATTTATTTTCCCTGGACATATTTTTTATGATCAAAGACTATCTCCACTTAAGAATCCTTATATTAATTATGCAGTTATGAAATACATAATCACTTAAATGGACATAGATGCCCATTTTTTTTTCAGAACTAATGCTGATCTGAAGGGACAAAAGTGAAAGAGAGAATGTTTTGGGATGTATATGTACATATGGCAAGAAAATTTGGTAGCATTAATCAGATTTTTCAATACTTAAGATATTCTATGAATAAGGAGAGAACTAAACCAAGCCTACTATTAAAAAATATGCTTCTAAATCTGGTCTAAAAAAATTCTGATCTTTTACTCCATTTCAGAGGTATTTTTGTCTCCTTTCTTTATAATCCCTATTAATTTAGGAAATGTTCCTTCAAGAGGCACAATGGATCATAACCTTCCCAATAAAAAAGTTGTTTAGAGAGATATAGAGTGGTTTCCAGTATGGCTGAGAACCAGTCTTACATGAGTAACCACAAAAAAAAAAAAAAAAACCAAAACATAAGAATGAAGAAACTGAAAATATGTTGTTTGAAAATTGTGCCTTGTGTCCTAGGTCCATTACTTGAAAGAATCAAACTAACAGGATTATAACTTCTTATTCTAGATTCTTATAATGTTTAAGAAAAGTCCTTTGAGAAGGTATTTAGCAAAAAATTTTCCTAGATTATCCATACTCTTCAGAAGGCAAAATTCTATTGTTCCTAAGGCAAGGCATGATACCAGTGACAACAGATAAACAAAATATGTCTGCAAGAAGTACTTTAGAATTTATGTTGAGATGAATTTTGAATCTGAGCTTGCAAAAGCTATTTACTGTACACTTCTCTAATTTTCTTTAAAAATTCATATAAACAGGCATAACCCACTTTAGTGGTTATGATTGGTATATTTCACTGAACACATAAGAAATGAACAAGTTATAGCTTTTAGGGTGGACTGGGCCACCACGATTTTTTTAAGCAAAACCAAAAGGATCATGCTTCCTTTAACCAGCATTTATATCTTAAGTATATAATTTGAATTAAATAATAACTCCACTTATTGGAAAAGAGAGACATTTTTCCTGTCTCATAATCACATAATATTAACAGTGCACATGAACATTTAGATCTATCCATAGTAATGTTGCATCCACAATCAGGTTTATGGTGCATCTATCTATGAGCACAAGTGGCTACAGTCAGGTGTCAAACTAAAATGTTTTCCAGGAGCAAAAGCCTTCCAAACCCTTTATATTTGCTGTTATGGACTAGGTTTAGTCAGAAATTATGTGAAATCATGTTGGCAAAATTCAGCTTTGCAAGATCCAAACAGTATTTCAAGCAAAATTCTGCCATGTGTTTTGGATAACTGTCGAAGCCTGGGGAATCAATGCTTTTGGCTTTCCTTATTCCTAGGTGTTCATCCAGTACATCTGGTTGCAGTAATCAGGTCCTGAAATTTCCTCTCTGAGAGTCTCCTTTGGATTCAGCTTGATTGATAGATGCTGAAGTCCTTTGTTTTAGGATGACCTCCTTCTCAAACTATGGATGAGAGTCCTGGATCTACAGATCTCCTCTCAAACACTTTCAGACCAAAACAAAATTTAAAATTTTCAAACATTTCCTAACTCCGTTCTGTATAGTTCTACTCCTGATTTATTCTCAGAGCAAATTAAGGTTTTGTTTTGTTTCGTTTGGCTTTGTTTTGCTTGGCTTTGTTTTGCTTTGTTTTGTTTTTAATAACTATTGAATAATAAAATTAACAATTGTAGGCAGGAAAAGCTCTAATAATTGTTGCGCAATCTGCTTGCAGCAAGGGAGATAAAGATGAAGAGTTTTGTCTTGAGCGGCAACAAAGAAGGTAAAATGTCCAGTTCATCTCTACAACATAAAAGATGGGTAAACATATCTGCGGCATATTCTCAAAGAATTCTGGAGAGATTTGGTGCTTTGCATTCATGGGCAAAAGTACATCTATGTCTACATATCACATATTCAACTACATACCACATCTTCAACTGAATGAACCACAATTTCCGTCTGTTTACTGGGAAACAACCAATGCATCCACTCTCAAAAGTAGTCATTGTACCAGGGAAACCAGTGAACCTTGTGGAATGATATCTCCTGATAAATTATCATGGTGGTACTTATTATTAATGATTGTAAAGCGCTCACCTAATGAAGGTATTTGTGAATGCTGGTTTATAACACAGATGTGCATTACCTGATACAGGAACAGTCACATTAGTTAAAAGCAAAAAAGCAGCATAATTAATGTAGCTAGCAAGAAAAATTAGAGCCTCATTTATTTCAGGGGAAGCTTTGTGCATGACTGTATACAAACAAGGCAGCCAAAGTGACTGGAATGTCATTATTCAAATTCATGCTTCCTTGATAAAACTAACACAAAGTCATTTATTCTGCTCATTCATTTTATTCCTCATTTCTTCATATATTCTGTGTAGGGATGACAGCCCCAGCCAGCTCTTATGTTTCTCTGTGTGTAGTGACTGTTATCTTGTTTCAAATGTAAAATAAATTTTAAAAAAAGTAGAAAAATTTCAATAAATTTCTCTTTAAAATGCTGTCTTGAATTAATAAGAAGAGATTTGTGGCAGGTTTGTTCAGGGTTTTTTCAGTGTAAGGTAAGAATAAAACCATCTAAAGTACTAGGGGATCTTGAATACCCTGCCTGGCTTTTTGTGTCCAGTTTATGGTTTTCCTGACTTTGCTTAATAAGCTTACAAATGTTAAAGTTTATTTTTCAAGGTATGCCTTCTCTGGGAGTCCTCGAGTATGATCTATATTTCTGGACATTGACATTAAATAAATTCTGTTTAATAAGCTAGACAATGCAGTTCATACCTATTTTCCAGTTCTGCCATTTAAAATGGTAAAGAGCTCTGATTTAATGAACTAAAGCAAACTAAGTCATCACTGTGCACACAAATTTTCAATAGTGACATTTCAGAATCAATAATACAGAGATGTCAACCACACTAAAAACTAGCAGCTGTGAAACAGCTTTCCATTAATTCTTATTGGAAAAGTTACTGAAATAAATTTCTGAGCATAAATATCTAAATGCATCTTTGTTCTTGATCTAGTATACACCTAGACCTGGATTGTGCCATATTTTGCTTGATTTTTAATTAAAACTGAAGTTTCTCCTTCATTCTCTCTAAAAAGAAAAGAAAAATAAATTATTTGGAATATGATGGTTGGTTATTTTCCTGAATAACCCTGTAATTATTCTCATGTAGTCATTTTCACTGAGAGCAGCAAAGATTGTCTAATCAAGATACAATTGGAAAGAAAAAATTCTAAGAACATTCCTTGCTTTGAAGAAAAATAAAACAAAATGTAACAAACCTTCCCCAAAAATCAGAAGATTGTTCAAATTATATTTTATTCTATTTCAGTTTCTATTCACTTTCCCAAAGCCTTCTGGATTGCCCTTCCAGTGTGAGAAAGGAACCATCATTTATCATACCTGCTCCTTGCTTGCAGGGTGCTATTAACCTCACTGTCAGGCCCTGCCATCTCTTCTTGGGTAACTGTGAAGGACAGCTTTCCCATCACCAAAATATTACCAAAGAATATCACCAGTGTTAGTCTCACTTTTTCCTAGTTTTTTTTCTTACCAAGAACACAGTTGCAGAACTGTTTTATGCCCATAGTTAATTCAAGCATGTTCCTTGAAAAATTGTCAAGTGTTTCGAAACTGTCAATGTTTCTTATTCTCTTCAGTATGTTGCATGTGTACTTGAAAAATCTAGGGGAGTATCTGAGGGCAAAAAAGAAAATTCAAAGCTGAAATTTACACTGTAGGGACATGTTCTGTTGAGAAAAATGTAAAGATTTCATCTGGGTGACATTCTGCTCAGTTCAGTATGTATTTAAATAGATCCTATTCACTTAAGGCTTCTCACCATAGACACAGCAAAAAGCACTTCTGTGGATTTAAAAATAACTGAAGTTTCAGAATTTTCCATGAACTCTTCACTCACAGCCATCCTTCTCCTTGCTCAGTGCTACCTGATAATCTCAATCATCAGGGCAGCACTCGTGGCTGGCTCTTCACAATTCCTCACACTGAATTGCCCCCATTTCCCATGTGCTGCAGAAGTCTGGGGGCACCCAGGAAGAAGGGCAGCCTGCATCCCAAACATGCCACACAGGAACTCTTTTCTGCATATGATCCCAGCACAGCATTGAGGCCCATGATCAGGTACCTTAAAAAGAAGGTCAGAGAGTACAAACACTCTCCTCACAACATGACTCTCGTTATGTGGTTCACATAGGTGTGTACTCACCTACCTGTTTAGCTTACAATACATGCAGTCATACAAGCACAATGCAACCAAAAACCCCACAGTCAAATGCATGGAGAGATTTTTGATTAAGAAAAATAAAATTTTATTATCAACACAATAGGTAAGAATCTTTCCCACTATTTTGTGGCCCAAATTTTTATTTTCTACCCCCAGATGCTCTGTTGTTTCACTTATAAACAGCATATGTCCAAAATAGGTATAAACCACAGAATAATCTTCACATTTTAATAACAGACATATACTTTTGCTCACAGTTTCCAGAGAAAGCAAATAAATCAGAAAGTGCCTATGAAAACTTTTAGCTCAAATATTGCCATTTTAAGCAAAGCTGAGTTAATAAGAATGGAAAAAGATTTGAAGTACTGCTGAAATTTACCTCTAAAAGTCAATTTCATGCAAACACAATATGAGCATCTATCAGCTTCACACTGGGAGGAGCTGTAATGGTGAGGGAATTACAGAGAAAAAAATTGGAAGACGGTTTTCAACAGAATACCTCTTTTCTTAAGCATAAATTTTGTATAATACATGTGAGAAGGTTCTATTAATATCCTTGGACAAGAATGACAGGAGTGGAGCAGAGAATTTCATGTCTTATTGCTGTTTCATACCTAACAAGTTGTTCGCTGCTTTCTCTAATATGTATTCCTTGTCAAGCTGTGAAGGTGTTGATAAAATTATTCTCCATGTCTTTTCCCCATCCCCTCTCATAAAACATTGATGAAAACAGAAAAGGATCTGCACTGGAGGAAAGAAAATGACACACAAAACACCAGCTTAAGATGAAGTATTTTTGAAGCAAAAACCTCACTTTCCTATTAAAAAGTGAAATAATGAAAGGGCTTTCTTTTAAAGTATCCCCATTCAAAAGGAGTTCTAGCTGGCAGAATATTTGAAGCAGCAGTATTTATCATTGACCACCTGAAAATTTTATGTATTATTAAAACCAATCAAAAAAAAAAGACAAAAAAGTCACACAAGCAAACAAAAAATCCCAAACAAACCCAAAAAACTCCAAAAAAACAAAACAGCAACAACAATAACAAAATCTGGGACCACAAATGGCTCTTTACTCACTATTCTTCTCTCCTACATATTCCACTAACAAAAATTTGGTAGCAGCTCTGTACCAAAAGTTGGCAAGGATTTTAGACATAATGTAATATATGTTAAAACAAAAGCAAAAAAAAAAAAAGCTGGATAAGCAGTTGAAAACTTGTTTAAAAAGAACCGAAATCCACCTTCCCAATGATGAAAGTGAAACCATGACACGATAATGAATTGGATAAGTTTGCCTCTGATTTATTGTTTCTTTCACAAATAGTCATTGCAATGTTTGCAACAAAACAATCATGGCATCTGATAAAATATTCATATTTCTGCTGGGTAGAGACACAACACACAGCAAAAATACAATCTACAGAGCAGAAGCAGAATCTTCCTCACTGCTTTCTCTTCTCATCATGGTTAAATGGCTTAGGAGGGTGTTTTTTTAATAAAGTCCACCACCAGAACCTTGCGAAAGGTTTATCCTCAAATCATGCCCACAGTTTAATGAAGCAATTTTCCCTAGAAAGTTTTCAGTAAATGCTTTCAAGAAGTTCCTTCATGCCCCTAGCAAATATACATCAAATCCAGCTTCAAGTGTGAAAGCAGCAGCACAAGGACACCTGAACTGGAGAAGTGAGAAGAGGAAGAGATGCTGAAATCTGCTTCCAATCTATCTCCTAAGAAGAAAGCTGCAGGCAAGATGAAACAGCGACAAATGAAAGAGCTGGAGTTATAGGCACGGGAATAGACAGATACTTTTGACATTTTATATTTTGAAACTCTTTCTTTGATAGTTCCATATTCTTCACCCTTGTAAGCTTGATTTAATCTTTTTTTCTCAAAGTCTGTCTAGTATGAAGTATGATGCCTCTTGTCTTTTTGGTTTCTTTTTCTCTCCAAAAGGTGTTTTGAGGTCAGGTAATACTGAATGCCACATAACAGCCAAAATAGATCTCCTATCCAGCCAGTTTTTTTCTGTTAAGCTTGAGCTGACAGCTTTCAAAAGAGAAAAATTATCATGTATTCCTCTGTGACTCAATTTCACCAACAAAAAATATTGGAACAAATAGAAAATTCAACCTATTTTACATTTTACTATATTTTGATAGGATGCAATATTCTCTCCCCTTTTCTTTTTTTCCCACATGACTTCTTATGTGATTGTCTGAGCTGTATGACATTAATAAAATTAACTCACTGGATTCCTTATTTATAGTTTTGGGTATCTGGTAGATTGGATATCTGACATCTCTCTTTATTTTTAACTAGTTTAGTGAAATATTCTGTTGAGGTTTCACCTGAAGTTTAAAAAAGAACAATAAAATTGTTGGTTTTACACATTTTTAAATTTCTAAAGAAGTGGATGAAATGATAGCATGTCACATAAAGTAGTAAATACCTCCAGGGAAAGTCTTAAAACCTTTTCTGGCCTGTGGCCATTATTCAGTTATTTAGTGTGGCCATCAGGTACTGACAAATATGTCACCAGTGACAACACTGAGCAAAAAGGCTAAACACATGCAGACATTTCTTTCATCTATCTAAAAGGAGGTGTTGGAAGTGAATCACAGACAGTAGACTCAATACAGCTGGACTGTAGTGGTGAAGATATTCTCTCATTAATGTTTCTCTTGAATGGTGCACGTTTGGCACCATTGAAAAGGCATTCTGTTTGGATAAGGATCTAATAAATCACATTGCTCAGGAGGAGAAAAAATGTTTTGCATCTCTGCATTAGGCAACTGACAGCAGCAAGTGTCTCATAAAGACATTATACAATTAATATTCTGTAAACATGCAAGAAAATAAGGTCCTATTTACCAGTCACAAAAATGTGCCAAGAAGTGTAGTGTGATGCATTTTTGATACAGATTAAACATTTTAACAAGTTGAAAATTATCAGCTTAACCAAAGGTTAGAGCAGGGTGGTGATAGAACTGATTCGATTCTAGTCCAGCTTAATTTAAATGCTGGCAGGGACAACAGAAGCAGTAAACGACAAGCTGGTCACTGCCAAGATATTTTGGATCTCTTTTTTAGAATATGAAATTGTTTGTTTCTGTGTTTTTTTCCTGCCCCCTATGCAGTGTTTATACTATTACCAAGCAGACAAGTGAGATGTACATATTTGGTGAAAAGTCTCTGTTTTCACAGCATTTCATAAGAATCCTACTGTGAATTATAAATGAGTGATAGCTGAAGAGGCACCCACACAAAATAATATCCTTGATCTCCTTCCCCTCAGTGGCCAGTCAGTCCTCTCTGTCTTTTACCATTCCACTAAGGAATGGTAAAAGGGGATGGATCACTAGGAACAGCTGAGTTCATCTCTCTGTCCTTTATCAGTCAAAGGATTTCTTGACAAGAATCTCAGCTTCTGCTATTTCAGTATGCATGTTATCATCTTGTAATGAGTTGACATATGGATTCACACCCAAGGTCAGTCATTCTGGCAAGCCACAGAGCTGCCACTGCATAGGCAATCCAGCTTTTAGTAGTAGAGAATGCAATGTTGCTATGGTCGAAATCCATTTAAAATGTGTGAAGCAGCCTTTCAAATCAATGAGAGGCAGTGAGCTGTAAAGGAATTGCATCCTTAGGAATCTACTTGCACTTTTGTTTTAATGCACAGGATCATCAGAGATCTCATATCACATAAAATCTGAGTTCTTTGAGAACAAATTAGGGCATTAAATTCTTTTAACTTCCACTGACTCAGCTGTAACAATACATCATGTTCAGAATTGCTTGGAAGTCACAAACCTAAAGCTGAAAAAAATTAACCCATCAAAATCATTTAATTTTTGTCATGGCTCTATATTATGCACAAATGAAAACATGCCTGTCACAAATAGAATTAATTCTACCAGCAAGGAAATCCAACGGGATAACACCTATTTTTGTGTTCACAGGTTCAAAGTATTAGATTCCCTGCAGCTGACAAGTGCAAATACTGTCTTTTCCTTTCAAATTCTATTTGAGTATTAAAAAACTGCAAACACCATGTAGAGTTTAATATTTTCAATCATGAGATTTTCCATTATTTCATCCTCTAGAACATGCCCATGCACTAGTGAAGGTGAAATCTCCAAGACACCTATGAAAACTTTATCTGATCTGCAAGGAACTAACAGGCTTCTCTGGAACCTGTGAATGCTTCTACTGCTGCTGAAGGAAACTGAGTGGATGGAAAGAATTTAAAATTTCAGCTACAAACACAAAAACAGCCGCTGGCAAAAGGATTTCTAGCTACAAACAGTACAGCAAAAAATAATGATGCTCTAGTTCAAGTATCATTGCACATTCCCTGATGACCAGCTAGATGACTGCTAATTCCCATATGTCCTACCAAGAACGGGAGGATTGTTGTTCCATCTGTTGGAAACAGAGAGGAGGAGGTTAGAGGGGAAGTCACTTCTGCCATTTCTTGAAAAAGAAATATAATCACTTTTACTACAGCAACATAGCAACAATGCACTGGTATGCAAACAGCCAAGCTTGAGGCCTGTTTCAGAGGTTGTTTGGGTGGGCTAAAGGCAGATAATGAGCCTCATCTCTGCAAAAGTCAGCCCTACTGTTCCCCTGTGAGAGTACAATACTGCTGGCATTGTTGAAATTGAGATGCTACATTTTCCAAGGCCTAAGGCACAATCCCTTAGACTGTGGGGAGAAAAGATGTAGGTGACTTGCAGGGAGGAGTTCATGTTTAAAGACAGTGCTTTATGGAGATACCAAGAATTATGTGTTTATTAAAAATGTGGTAAAACTATGGCTCATTGGGAAGCAAGGCTATCAGTATGGCAGGAACTTATGGCAAGCAGTAGCAGCTGGCTAAATACCTGCTTGTTTTATTCACTGTTAGGAATCTGCAGTAGATTGTTGGGCATTGTACAGGAACTCCTGTGGCAAACACAGCTGCTCCTGCCACACTGTCTCAGGCAGTGCAGGAACCCATCGAGTGTCCTGGTTCTTGGGTGTTTTCCAGTGGGAGATGCAAATGAGCTTCATCACAGTTATTGTCTTTTCCCCTTCACACACTATGGAGAGAACTGTTCCCTGCCATCCTTGAGGAAAGATAGTCCAGACACACAAGGGTTTTGTGAGAATAAGAAAATATTACAGTGTTCATTTTACATCTTCCCTTTGGTCAGAGCCTGTTCAAAAAGGAACAAATAATGAGTCAGGTGTTCTTGTTTTATGGAAACACCTCTAAACATTTTAAACATTTTGTTCCCCCACAGGAATTTTTTTTTTATTTTAACTAATTTATTATTTGAACTTATAATTTACATTTTAAATTTCTTTAATTAGTAGTGCTCCATAAAAGTAGTAGAAAGAAAGGAATTACTCTAAACAGTCTTTCATTTAAAGAAGAATTCAGTGTGTTAAGGCAGCTCATGGAGACAATAAAACTAAATGATTCAAAAGACAATATTCTCCTGATTATAAATAAAAACATTTTTAAAATTTTGAAGTGTTTAAAAATTCAAGGGTAAGGTTATATTGCTGTTATGGTTGCAATCAATCGTAAAACTCAGAAAACTTCAGCAGTGTGAGAAAACAGCAGACAGAACTAAAGGCCTCCGGCTGTGAATAACACAAAATTTTTATATGTGAAAGCATCAGATACATAAAAACAGTCAAAATGAATTCTACCAGAATTAAAAAACAAAAATAAAAACAAAAACCCTAACCAAACTATGGGCAATATAATATTTTTTAAAGTGGGATACACTATTCATGTAGAAATATACTGTTTCTATTTCTTCAGATCTTTTTTGTTTGGGAGAAAGAATGATAAATACTTTCCCTGTGAAGCTTATGAATACCTGTGAAGGCTGCTGGGGCACAAATAAGCAGGTCTGCCAAACTCTCAACTACAGAGGAATCCCGCATGAAACAAAGAAAGTAAATACAGCCTGAGATTTACTTCTTCTATTCTTGTACCACTGGGATGAAGTCTGAAGTAACATGAGAACTTTGTGATATAACTTGAAAAAGATAACAAAGTTCCTTTCATAAATCACTTATTACTAATTAAAAAAAAAATCTTTCAACTTAATAGAAGGTCCCAGAATCACAGAATAGCCATAACCCAATTATGCATCATATAGTTCTAACCCCGCTGGCACGGGCAGGGACACTGTCCACTAGACCAAACTGATTGGAATTCCATCCAGACTGGCCTTGAACACTTCCAGAGATGGGAAATTCACAACTACTCTGGAGAACCTGTTCCAGTGCCTGATCACCCTCACAGTAAAGACTTTCTCTCTTGTATCTAATCTAAACCTACCTTCTTTCCCTTTAAGGCCATTCCCCTATCACTACATGCCCTCATAAATTGTCCCTCTCCAGCTTTCATGTAGGCTTCCCTTAGGTACTGGGAGTTGCTAGAAGAACCCCCCGGAGCCTTCTCTTCTCCAGGCTGAACAACCCCAACTCTTCAGCCTGTCCTCATAGGAGAAGTGCTCCAGCCCTCTGATCATCCTCATGGCCTTCTCTGTGTTTAGTTCAACAGCTCCATGTCCTCTTTATCTTGGGGGGCCCAGAGCTGGGCCCAGCACTCCAGCTGGGATCTCACCAGAGCAGAGCAGAGGGGCAGAATCACCAGCCTCAACATGCTGCCCACACTGCTTTGGATGCAGCCAGGATATGGTTGGTTTTCTGGACAGAAAGCACAAAAATCTGCTCTCCTGAAGTCCATGAGTTTGCTGTGTACCCTCCTTGCTGCCCTGTCGCTTCACATGAACTTATTCTCCTGCATCCAGCATCTCCAATTATTATCTATTTCATTACTTTCTCTACTCTCTCCATTGCTGTACTACTAACTTGGAGTAATCAAACACCCATATGCTATGACTAAGGAATGTAAATATATAGATGGTAAGGCATGAAAACATCTCACCTGTCCTTCAAAACAGCTGCTATCACACTGCATGCACACTACATTAAACCTCTTACATGGTGTCCAATGTTATTCCACTAGGTTTGGCTCAGGCTAGTTCAGAAAGTTCAAAGGAGAAAAACCAGAGAATCTACTGTGGAACAAGGAGCAGATCATGATCTTGTATGCAATAAAAGTGATTAAATTAAGGAACATGACTTCAGTGAGGAAGGGAGACGTTAAAGTGAGGAAGATATGCATATTAAAGTCACTATATTAATTTGCAGAAGTGTGATATAACGAAAGCTATTAAACAAAGAAACTTCCTCCAGGAGAGAAACTGCTCAGCACTAAAGATGAATTCTTTCCTCAAGCTAAGCTTCAAAAATTTTGGGAGACAAAGTACAGGAAACTGGGAGTGGTTTGACTGATTCTTGTTCAAATAAAATGGTAACAAGAACAAAAAATATTTTAATTTTCATCAAATATGTGACTGGATTTCAGTGGCAAAATGTAGCAAAATCCATCAACTCTAAATGCTATAGAATTTTGCTGTCTTAATTTCATAATATATGTAGGATTTAATTAGCTTTCTTGGGGAAAAAAGTAGATTAAAGATAAATTTATTTTATCAAATTTTTGTAAATTTATGCAATATTTTATGTAGCAGTTTAGCTAAAATCCAATTTATGAACCATATTCCAGCCAAAATATATCCCTGAAGTGAAAGAATAATTGAGCTTGGAGGGTGTGTGAATTGTTAGAGAGATGTTCTTCTGTCAAACTGAAAATCATTCTTTTCTAAGTGCAAACTGAAATATTCCTCAAAATCCTTCAGTTTAGCATGGAAGAGAAGGAGCATGATGGGTCAATTTTTTCATGATTTTTAAGGGAGGTGAAATGAAAACTGTGACTTGTTTTCACTGCAGCTCATGCCAACATCTATCCTTGCACTGTGTGTTTGAATAATATCCTGAGAGGTGCTGTAGAATTTGAATATTCAAAGACCAAGTTTAAGGAAGAACAGCAACTCAATTACCAGTTATACATGTAAAAGCATCCAACACATTCACTGAAGCTCTTTTGAGTTTTACGATGCACTCAAAATTTCATCTCAGCCATTATAGAGCCAAAATAGCCCCCAACAACAAGCACCTATATCTCTGGAGAGTGCCTGATACAACTAAACAATATTAACTTTATTTTGTAAATCTTTATGCTCAGTCCAGCTTACCACATGTGTGACCATTAAACAGAGAAAAATAGAAATGTGGGTGATGTGCAGCAGTGTCATCCCTTTGGGCACAGCACTTCTTAGAAGTCTGGGATAATGTATGGATCAGTAACCTACCACAGCTGAAATAGTCATGCTGGAGCATTAATTTCTATTGAAGACAATAAAAAAAAAAAATTATACCAGTCCATGAGGCCAAGATTCCACCTGTATTTGCTCAATGGAACATATTAACCTTTGACTCAAGCCTCTGTATAGATCAATATGTGTAAACAATTTCAGATCTCTTGACTGCCTTGTGGTACCTTTGCGTGACATATTGGATGTTCATAATTGATTTAATATGTAGAAAAGTCTTTCTTGAAGCAAACAACATCTAGAAGAAAGAATCTGGCTCTAGATTAAAAGCATTTAATTGCTATTTTAAAATTATCATTGCCTCAGAAGAAATTCCATATCTATATTTACTGGAAAACACCGATAGCAGCAGGCTCTGTGAAACAATGTGAATTCTAAGGGGAATAAATAATAACCTACCGATGCAAAATCTAAAGAATCAACTTCTCTTGAAAAAAATCTCCATGTAATAATTGCAGTATTTTTTTCAAATTACCTCATTCCCTTTCAGAAGCAGAGAACAGTTGGAATAAACCTCCTAAATATTTCATAATTTCTGCTAAGAAAGTGGAGAAATGTAATTTTGCCACAAAATATGAAGCAGAAAAAACTTCACAGGTTGAAATGTGTTCTTTTCTCTTTTTCAGCAACATATTCACTTTGAAATTGTAGTGAAGAAAAAACAATACATGTTTCCTCACCATTCTAGCCTGTTTTTTCAAAGAAGGTTTTAAAGGCAATGATCAAGACCATGTACTTGATCCCCCATAAAAGAAATGTGATGCATGACACCTCAAAATTACCATTACTGCTTTTCCCACAGCTGAGAATAGAATATCCACAGGTTCTAATTGCCTGCATTCACTTGAAAAAAATAAGCCTTTTATATGCCTTCATTCTACAGTAAATCCTGATTTCCTTACCCACCTTTTAATTCAGGCAGAACTCCTACAAATCACAAAAGTCAGGATAAAAGCTACACTCACCAGGGTTACTTAGTAATTTTTTATTTTGTGTTTTACTAAAATTCCTATTCTATTCTGAATCTTTTAAATTATTATTATTCTCTAAAATAGCTTCCAGTTTTTTTCTACTGTAAGGAAAGAGTTGAAGTCGAAAGTAGATTTTTGCAAAAGTAATTTTGAGAAGAGAGATAATAACTCCAGTTTGAGAAGACTTTCCATCATGTGTCTTCATTGTTTGTGTATAATTTGTTTGTTTCTGTGAAAGGTGGCATTAGCATTTTCAAACATTTTCTTTAGATTTGCCCTTTTCCCTTTGTTTTTATCTATCTCTCTATTTCTCACTTTCTCTTTTTTTTTTTGTTGGCCATTTGTTCAGTTGTCACTTAAAAACGTAATTCATTGCTGTTCAATTCCCCAGGGAAGATGCTATTAAGACTGTTCTTTGAAAAAGAATCCAAATCTATCTATTTTAATAAAGGTAGCAAAATTATAAAATGCAAGCACTAGAAAGGTATATGTATTGGTGATCTTCCAATAGGAACCCCGTAAGTTTTTGCAGCAAAAGAAGCTGCCTGTGAAAACAAATCACCCAGAGAGATTTCTTTTAGAACAAGTTGCCTGGAGATATTGTGGATGTCTCATCCCTGGAAACATCCAAGACCAGGTTGAATGGGGTCCTGAAAAGCCTGATCTAGTGAAAGGCATCCCTGCCTGTGGAAGCTGGGCTGGAACTGCGTGATCTTGAAGTTGCATCCAACCCAAAACTCTCTGTGGTTCTGTAAGATGCATGGATACCTTTACTCAGGTAGCCCCTCACTTGCTAAATGTAGGATTTCTTTTCACATGTCTTATAGGTGTTTAATATTGGAATTGTAGAGAGCAAGACTTCTAGAGATGTAACTGTGGCTAATCAACTGCTGTACCACTATTTTTTTTCCAAAGTATTCACATTTTTTCCCTTGAAGTTTCCATTTGATTATAAGGATATTTCAGATTTACTTCACAAGATGGGAAACGTGACAGATATTTTCCTTCTTAGGCACAAAAGATATGCAACTGAACACAAAGAGTGGGTTTTTAACATTCACAGGTGACTTAAATTGCTGATGTTTGAAGAAAACACGTTTCTATACAAGAGAAAGAACTGTGAATTCAGACAAAAAAAATTCTATCCTTTTAGTATAAGCATCCTGGATTCAGACTGAAAAATAAATACCACAAAGACTAATTCAGTTGAAAAACTAAAAACAAAGATCATTTGCAGAAATCTCCATAACTGGGCATGTGACATTGCAAAAAATATTTCCTGAAAGTGATTCTCATGTGAAAAAAGAGTTCCTTAGAAATCTTCCACAGTACTCAGTCACTGGAAAAATAATTTGCTTCATTTTTACTGACTTACATACAAACTTGAAGCTAGTCTGAAGTCACCTTTTTTTTCTTTTCATTTTGAGAGAAACTACTTCATCATATTCTTCTCCCGTTTTGGCAAAAGTCAAAAGGATTTATTGCAAAGACCTAAGCTAAGCAGAAAGGTGAGAGAGAATAATGATAGAGTATTTCTATGAGTAGCTACAATAAAAAATTATTCCATTGTACTGTGAATAATACTTGAATATTAGAGTAGATTCTGATCTTGCATTCTGACAGCCAAATTTATACATATAAATAGCAATATGTCCATGTTTGAAATACATGTTATATAAATATTTTTATATATATACACACATATGTGCACACCTTCATGACCAAATGAAAAAGGATGCACTTCATATTATTCCTCTTTCCAGCTCAGTGGAAATGCAGGAACAGAAAAAAACAGGGAAAGCAGAAATGATGTTTTATCAGTATGTCAAAAAATGTTCTACACACTTGTAAGGACCAACAGAAAAGTCAGATTGCAACCACACACCTCTTACAGAGCCACCACAGCCAGTTCCCCAGCTTCCACAGCTATTTGCTCCCTACAGCACAGATGCCAGCAGCCGCCTCTAGGTGATGAATTTCCACCATGATCACTGCACTGTATCACTTTCCAGATGATGAAGCATCTTAGCATTGAATGACTAGTAGTAAATCAGCTTTACTCACAGTGCCCACAGAAGTCACCAGTTGCTTTTCAATCTTTCCTCCTCCTTTTCATAAGGGCTATACATGAACTGGAATTGAGCCGTAGTGTGGCTGCTAGCACAAATCATGAAATGAAGATCATATCTTTGGGGATGAGCAGTTTATATAATAACAGGCTCCTCTGGACTATTTGAGAAGAAATCTTCACAACAAAAAGACTTTCTTACTGTTCTAGTTATCTTTCATTGTACATGAATCACCCAAACAAAAAATGTTAGACAGAGGTGGGCTTATCAGCAGAATAGCATAACATGTACATCACCTTTAAGCATGTGGTTATGCTGATTGGAGTCAGAGACATCTTTGGTAAAGAGCGGGGAGATAAATTATATTCCCAGCTCCAGGGGGTTTATGACTATGAAAACATTCATCCTCCCACAACTCTGAGGACTTTCAGCACATAAAAACATAACTCACAATGATATTAATATTCCATGAAATACAGTATTGTTACAGGAGAGTCATCTTATTTATGATGTGAGGAAAGGGAAGGGAAGGGAAGGGAAGGGAAGGGAAGGGAAGGGAAGGGAAGGGAAGGGAAGGGAAGGGAAGGGAAGGGAAGGGAAAAGGGAAAAGGGAAAAGGGAAAAGGGAAAAGGGAATAAAAGGGAATAAAAGGGAATAAAAGGGAAAAGGGAAAAGAAGGGACAGGATAAAGAAAAAAATTCAGGTTCAGTGCAGGGAAAAGAATACAAAAACAAGGGGAAAAGCTACAATGCAATCTCAAGAAATCATGAATAGCAGAAAATTGTACACAAAAGGCAACATAGAGAAGAAAAGGAAAAGCAGGTTGAATAAAGACAGGATGAGGACAAGACAGAAATATTGAAGGGTTGCATAGAGATGATGAGACTAGGCAAGAGGAGTCAATAAGATGCTGGGAAACACAGAAAGCGTGGAGAGAAGAATAAGTTGCACTTCCTACCAATTACAAAAATTTCATGCAAGAGGATACTATAGGCACCATCAGCTACTATAAGAATTCCATCTCACACATGTGCTTTTAGGAGAGTTTTATATTGAGTGCTTCTCTTTTTTCCTTACTTAGTATATATATTATATTTCTTTAGTCTTGTTAAAAAGATACATGAGTGACTTTCAGATCAGAAACACATCTCTAGGAAATCATTTTTCATGTGTCATAGTTGGCATGAAAGCTCTTTTCCTTTTAATACGTTATTTTTCCTGCAGCACAGAACTGCTACCCTGGGACATACATTCAGAGAACTCTTGCTCTTCTTATGTATTTAAGGTCACTACATAAAGTGGCTTTAGCCTCAACCCTTATGAATGATACTACTAGAAACACATTCAAACAGAGATATTGTCTGCCAACTGCTTAATTATATCCAAATCCAAATTTGGATTATATCTAAGTCCAAATCCCATACATTCTTGGCTGGTGAGACCCTACCTCCTATCCAAAGGACATCTTTCTGTGCACCTTTAAATTTTCCCTGTAATTGAAGATCTGGCACCCAGAACACCTTATGTAGCAAAATGGTTTTCATGGTTGTTTTGAGAATTAACACTCACTACAGCAGTATTTTGTTAATGTTTACAAGATCAAAATGGTACTCTTGGGTGGCAAATCTCTTTCACTACACAGTACACACCTTTATTTCTTCTACTACTCGTTATTAGTTTATTTTTTGTTTTGGTTTTTTTTTTATTTTATTTTTTAATGAGAGATGTTTCTAAACCATGGACTAGGACATAGCATATAAAACGGAACTGTTGGGCTGGATTAGTCATGTATGGATTTCCTGGCAGTGCAAATGGCATACAGGTAATAATAATTGAATTAATTAGCACATGTGCAGCACTTTGTATCTTGGAAGAGCCATGCAAACGTTAACTAATTAATTCTCACAACACTTCTGTGAGGAAAGGAAGCAATTATCCTGAACCCCACTTAACCCACAGCGAATGGTGTATAAAAAGTATAAAGTATTAATTATAAAAGTATTATAATCGTTGGAAAACATAAGCCTCAGTTTGGCACTATGGTGGCTAATGTTTGAGATTTCTCAGTGATATTGCTCTACAAAGCCAAGTCAGTGAGCTCAGTTTTTAGTCTGGCAGAGGAGAGGGTACAGTGTGACTGAGCCAGCCTGTACCATCGTGCCCTCTCCTGCTAGGTGAGAAAAATAACATGTTTCTGCAACCCATTTTGGGAAAAAACTTTTCAGTGAGAGAATTTGGTGTGTGACTTACAGAACTGAATTCTGTCCTCTTGTGTGAGTGTAAAATAAGCACCAGAATTTAAGTAACATCCTATTTACCTCCTAGACTGCTTCTGTGAACATACTGTGCAGAGGTAAAATGTGAAATGCAAATAGATCAGCCTAAGTGCTCATACAACATATTGATTATTACAAATACTCCCAAGTTTATATATATATCTGTTAAAAGTAGGTTTCAGGACTATATAAAATTTCTACAGGACCTTTCTCTCTACTATCACTGCTATTCCTTTGTAATCCCACCTGCTATATTTATGCAGTGCTGCTCATGTAAAGGTTATCACAACGTGTTTTCACAACGCATTTTGGAGGACAGACCATTGGGCTGGATGCTGCCTTCAAAAATGTACAAGTTCAAAACTGCAGAATAGGATCCCTCTTTTCTAAACCTGTGCTAATATGGCTTTGAAACTACAAACACATCTGCAGTGGCTCTATTTTTCCTATCTATAAAACACAGAGGGTCCAACAGTTGGATATTCTCTTGTTCTAATAAACCGGACAACTGAGTGTACTACAATTTCCTATTCATAGAAAACAGTGAAAATAGATAAAGTAATCAAAAGGGATAAAAAGGTATGGTGTTCTGAACTTGTTTTGTTTCTGGATTTTTCTGAAGCAACAATCTACGTAGTGCTTTATTGCAGGGTTGCAATAGCACTTCTCGTTCAGCTAAACTTCAAAATATTTTCCCTTGGAAAGAAGCACATTATCTGACAGATGTAATATCTACATGCAGATCTTTCTGGAAGGTAAATAAAGTTCAGAAATCTAGTCAGATTTCACTCTAGATGAGAATGAAACAATTAGGTAATTCACTTAATTAAGTATTACATATTTGTGAAACAAAATTGATTTTGTAGTGTACGTATATCAAGAGAGGTACTTAATAGTAATTAATCATCTATCATCTTTGCCAGGACTTCAATTGTCAACCACGATTATGCATAAATTCTTCTCATTAAGACAGATTTAATCATACAAATCCAACTTAACTTGTAAGTATGACAGGGCCACCAGACAGTACAGTGCAATAGAATTGTATCTGCAGCTCTGTGAATTCACTACTTCTGCACTGACTGGGAGGTAAAACCGTTTGTGCTCAGAAGTGCACTACACTTGTTGGTGTGTACTTTGACCTGGCTGAAAAAATACACAAAGTTGCATTCTCCACATAAATAAGTAATTTAAAAGTTTTCTGCACAACACTGTATCTCTCCTGTAAGACTACGTACTAAAGAGTAAAAGGCTATATGTATTCTTATATACACATTAAAAAACAAATCTATGTCAAAACACTGATTAGGATGAAGTTTATATTTTATAAAGAAATGAGTCAACACAACTGCTGATAAATTCTGATAATTATGGGAAATGTGTTTTAAAATCATACATAGTCCTTTTAAAATGTCCAATTAACTGGTAAAAAAATAACAGAAAGGTTCAGTAACTGCCATATCTCACTTTCAAAATGTTTATTGAAGTTTTCAAATGAGGAGGAGTGTTGATATTTACCGGACTCTTTTAAGTAGAAAAAAGGTACTTTAAAATTTTATAAAATTACTGGAACTTAGTAGTGATCTGTGTAGTCAGACAGAAGCTCGTATGCACCTAAGAATTTGAGTAACTAATTCACTTATTTACGCTGCTGGCTTTGCTCTTAAGTTGCAGCTGCATTTCTACAACTGAACCAAAAGGTGGCACCAGGATTTTCTCGAAAATATCTATAAATTTAACACATTCTGTGACTGTAAATTAGATTCCAGGTGATCAGTAGCCAAACTAACAGCTAGGTATAAATAATAATAACTAAAGGAAGTATTTGGAGTATGAAGGAAGCATAGAAGGAAAAGAAAAAACGATTAAAACCCCCAACTAACAAGGGCTGTGAAGCTCAAAGCCAGATGGCATAAGAAAAGAAAACCTGATCAGAGATGGACAGAACAGGTTTACAAGAACTGAATCGTGGCAGTAGCAACTGAATAATATAGAGTAGAAAGGCAAATGATAAACATGGCATGCATTTCTGTGATGAAATTGCTCTTCCCTTCACAAGATAAGGTCCCTATAATGTGACTCAAGCTTGACTTTAATATTTAAAGCACCCTAAATAAAGTTTTTTTGGAAAATAAGTGAATATATGAACATTTGATCTGTATGCAAAAATTTAAATTGTGCCAAATGTAAATGAAAATGAGTGTCTGAAAGGACAGCACAGAAAATGTGAAATGCATCCAAAAGGTGACAAAGTGTCCCTGTGACCCAGGGAGGGATACACAGACATCAGTCATATGGCATCCTGACCCACAAAGGCCTGCCATAGCTTTTGCAAAATTTATAAAGCATGACAGAAGGTGTTGCCATGCCAGGACATATTGAAAAGAAAAAAAAACCAGAAAGTGAGTATTTCTAAGTAAAGGAATTTACTGCTGGATGCTATCTAGAATTATACCACTTAGTCAAGTACTAGACCACATTATAAAAAACAGATATTCCAAACCACACACACACACCAGTGGTTTTTAACATATCCTTTCTTCCTCTCTTCACTGTCAAGATGAATTCCTGTAGGGAGACTATCACTCACTAGAGAAATATTCACCCAAAAGATCGCCAAAATATTGTTTCCAATATTTTCTTAAAATTTAAAAATAAATTAAAAATGTGAAGGAAATTAATTAAGTATACTATATGAATCTAAAATAATTATTAATCTCAAAATGCTTTACAAAACAGCAGATGACATATCAAAGAAAGTTTACTAGAAAACAAAGCCTTTCAAACAAGTGTAAGAATATTTTCCTAAATAGGCAAGTGGTTTTTTTAAATAAGAGTGGAATGTACAGATATTTAGACATTTTTTGAAAGTCAAATACTTGAACTTAATCCAAAAATTTATACTTATGTAAATCTGAAATAAAAATGGTTTGCTCCTACATTTTATCTAAACGTAAAGCTACATGACTATGCGCATTTTGGAGGGAACATAGTGCTATCCAATAACAGACTTCATGAGAGAAAAAAAACAGATACAAAGAGCTAGGATTTTGCAAGTATACCAACCTTCATAGTTCTGATAATTGTAAATATCTACCTGAAACACTCTAACACTCTGCCAATACTTATAGGGGTCCTGAAGACAAAACTGAATGGTGGGGAGGAAAAAGAAGTCACTTCAGCTTTTAAAATTGTCTTGTTAAGAAGAAAGTTGGAGACAGATGTTATTAACATCTGTCACAGACATAATATAAAGGTTTCTAGAAAATAATTAGAAATATTCATTCCATCACTTGAATATTTGCTTTGCATTAAAGAAATTTGAAAGGAACTTAGAAAAAAAAATCTTAATCAACTTTTCCATTGTAAAGGTGGTAAATTCAAAGGACCACTTTTACTCAAAAATTTGAAAAATCAATGGCAACAGTGTAAATTCTGGAACTGAGGAAGCATCTGTCATACTTAAATGAAATGAAACAAGTTGCAGTAGGACAACAAGGTTGAGATCTACTACATTAAGAACTTAAAATTTTATTTTTTAAAAGCAATTGCAGTTTAAGGAAAGAAAATAATTTTTAAAATTTTCAAACAAACCACCTTTGTCATTCAGAGAAGGTAAACCACTAAAATCAGTAAAGAGTCTGAAAACTCTTTAGTATGTCATGCTTGAATAAATTTGTTAAGGGAGTACATTAAATGAATGAAATTTGTTTTAAAAAAATAGAGTTTCTGTTTCTCTGTCCTATTTTACAGACTCCAGAGGAAGAACAACCCAGAGTGCTGCTGTTCACTCACCCCTATGGCTGTGCAAATAATTAATTTTTCAGTTCACTAACCTCTTGCAAGAGTAGGGGTAAGAGAAAATAAAAGTCAGGAAGGTAAAAATATTCTTTCAAGTGAGATGGAAAAAAAAAATCTTTTACTGGAATTTCTTTAATAAATGGAAAGAAAGAAATCTTTTGAGCCATCTTTAGTCTGAATTTTGTCATCTTTATAGATAGAAGTCTTGTTTGAAAGCAAAAAGCTTATTTATTTTTTACTAAAATAGCAAAAGAATGTATTTTAAAGCTTCTCTTTTCTTTCCATGTAAGGTCCTAAATTAGATCATAAAAAGGACTCTCTTCAGTCTGCTATCACAGAGTTAAGTTACTGAAGAATTTCAGTAAAATCATACCAGTATCATATGATCTTGGCACAAATATCCATGTAGAGGCCTATAGGCAGCCCAAAACATGTGCTAATCAAAATTTTGTCTTAATTTTTAATTTTTTTTAAGGTCTTTGTTTGTTGTTACATGTAGAAAACTGCTACAAACTGGTTTGTGCTGGTGAGAGGCTGCCACTTTTATCAAACAAGGTAACACGTTGCAGAAATTCCCCTTTCCTCCAGCTGAAACACCTTACCCACCCCTCACAGGACAAATATGAGGTTTAAAAATATAAGAGACAGACACATCTTCATGATGCATTGCCTGACCATTTCTGTCATGCTCTTCCACAATCCTAATGAGCATTCAGTGCTGATTGTCCACATGCTTTATTTCTTAAATCTTAATCTTTATGATAAATTAACATTTAAGGTGAATAGATACCTAAAATTATTTCTAAATTTGTTGAATCTATTCCCACTGGTTGAGAGACATTGAGGAGGAAATCCACATCAATATGGATTTCACCATTTGAGCTCAAGTGTAGTTTCAGTTCTCTTCAGTTACAACAGCCAAGGTCAGAACAGGGCGCTGCTCTTTTCTGGGCATGACAAATACTTACCCCCATCCCAAAAAAACTGTTCAAATAGAATTTATCACTTGAGACTGAACAGTTATAAACTAAAAAATCTTCAACTTTTCCTACCTTACTTTGTTTTTGAGAGGAAGTTTGCTTAATTTTTGCTGTTTAACTTTACTTAAAGGGTTCAATCCCCAGAAATGAAAGAATTTGTCTGGGTAGAACCAAATAGAGAGATAAAGTCATTGCTTGCTATCTCTAAGCAAAGTTATAGCAGCCCTGGTGAAATAGCCCAGGTGCATATATAAAATCAGGTATAATAGCAAGGCAGACCACTCATAACAGGAGGAAACCCCTGCACAGCACTTTATCCCTAGCAGGAAGACTAATCTAAGCAACAAAAGCATAGATTCTATTTCCCTTATATTTGCCTTGTAGAAAATACTTCCATTAACAACTCATCCATTCAGAACTGCAGAGCCCCACCAGTATGAACACATTCATTTAGGGAAAGAAATACAGAACTTAATTGCTTGAGAAATGCCACGGTAATGAAATGCTAGATTATTGAAAGTTCAGCCAAACTAGCCTAAGCAGATCTCAGCAGATGGTAAGGAAAGAAAGAAGTCATGCAAGGGCAAATTGGAAAATCCAAGATGCTACAAGTTGGAAAAGATATCCATGATAGCAAAAGTCAAACAACAATTTAACTATACAAGATACACACACACACATACACACACATATATATATATATCTATATATATAGATATATATGTTTGTAGGCACTCAGGGATCAGTGCAAAGCACAAATAGAATTGCCTCCATCCTGTAAGCACTCAGGGATCAGAGCAAAGCACAAATAGAATTGCCTCCATCAAAATACCTTCCTTGGCATGTTACATCAATATATAAAGCAATTTATGAGCTTGGGACTCAGTGCTCATGCTTGCAGCTACAGTCTCTGCCCTGCAGCAGGACTAATTTGATTGGCTTCCCTGCTATATGGCATGGATAGACTGTTCCCATTGAAGGAAAAAAATCAAGGAAAAGCATTCTCTATTCCAAAAGACCTCTCTAATGGAAGAATTTTAAGAATTTTTCTTTTCTGGTCTAAAAGATTTGTTTTCCAACTTAGTATAAAAAATGTAAGTTTAAAACGTGGCAATCTTTGACATATACATAAGGGTTGTTCTGTCTATCAGGGGAAGAGTGCTTTTTGCCTGTGCCTTTAGAATAATAGCCCTAAGAGTAGAAAGTTTTCATCAAGTCTCTGGCCTGGAGTTCAGATTCTGCTGCAGCCTCAGACAAATAAAAGGTTCACCCTTATCCTTAAGTCATTCCAACCCATCTTGCTGAAGCCTTTCTTCTGGATTCTGACTTTGCAGACTGCATCTCCATTAGCAACCAATGTGGTGCCATAGCAATGATCCCTAGGGCAGCAGAGTTGGTGCAGGGTCCCTGATCACCTCACTGCACATGATTCAGGGGACGTTTACTGGTGAATAGCTCTGGCAAGGTCTTGTAAACAGAGCACTCGTTAACACCCAGAGTGCATTAAGATGCATTAAGACAACCTTCGTTGCTGGTTAATTTTACTTGAAAGGAGTCCACTGTGAGACCAGAAAACCAACCAGCAAGCACTGGGAGATTCCTTCAAAAGAGCCGGTCTGACCTGAACAAAACCACCAGTATTGGCAGACAGCAGAGTATCACCACAACGGGCTGTGAACAATCTGGGAGTGCACAGGCGGAGAGGATGAAAACAAATGCAAAAGGCTCTGTCTCAGGAGAGCAGGGAATGAGCATTTTGTTGTTCAGATGAAGAACTGAACTAAAGGGTGCAGAGGCAGCATGATCTGGGTCAAAAAGGGTGTTAAAGATCACCTCCTTCCTGCCCCCCTTCCATGGGCAGGGACATCTTTCACGACATCAGGTTGCTCTATCTGTCAGTCACGTTGAAACATAAATTAATAACCCACTGGTCAATAGATTAGAAACTAGAGCTCTTACTGCTTCACACGGTACAAAAAAAAAAAGAAAAAAAAAAAGAAAAATCAGCAATTACTATCCTCAAACACACCATTAACTAGGCACCAGCAGGCCTAACAGAAGAATAGTTATGTCCAACTACAGTGTGCTCCTTTTGAATCCAGCCCTCATATATTGAAAAATATTGAAAGGTAATAGGTAAAAAAAAATAAAATACATCTCAGCTCATTTTTTCTGCAATTGCCACTGCTTTTGTGTTTAAAGTATGGGGGGAAAAAAGAAAAGAAACAAACAAACAAAAAACAAAACCCAAATAAACAAAAAACCCAACAACAAAAAAAAATCCCACAAAAACAAAAACAACAACACAAAAAAACCCCAAGAGCAACAACAAAAAACAACCCAAAATCAAACAGACAAAAAATTTGCTTTGCTCTTCTACCTAGGGGGTTTTATTTGCCTGGTTACGTGAAGCAGGAGTATGTTATTTTCTGAATGCTTCTAGATTAGGACACCATCATTTATGAGCTCAAAAAAAGAGCTAGAAATCTTTTGGAAAGTTGTGATTTTATGATTTAATTTTATACTTTCTGTTACACTTGGTGCACATTGATTATAATTACAGTTTACAGTTCATCAAAATAGCAGTGTTCCCATACATAAGAGAAGACAACATCTTTTCTGTCATACATAGATGCTAGATTCACAAACACTCACTTAACAGAGTTTTTACTGAACTTTATTTTTAAAGTTTCCTAAGTGCTTTAAAAATTTTTATCTACCTTAGCTCAAACAGGTAATTAGCAATTCTGTATTTTATTACTATTGCATGCAAAATTTAGGTCTGCTTACTTATATTTACATTAAGACAAGTTTTTCCTCAAATTTGATTCCATTTTCTGAATTCACAGCATTTCATTGCATTCAAAAAGTGCATATCTGAAAGATAAAAGGTTCCTGAGTTTTCTACAGTTTTAGAAACAAGACAGTTCTTAAAAGAGTGAGGAAATAGCCCAAAACAAAATGAAATGAGACAGCAGCACTGACTTAAATCACAGTTATTCAGAAACTTAGTTACATAAGGCAGGTACAGGTCTGCTGAGTTCACCAGAGCTACGTGCCCTTGCAGTGCTTTAGGATGCTGTTGGGATTATTAAACACACCTCACACCTCCTCCTTCTTGGTTCTGCATTTTGCCCTTGCTACTCGAAAACAGACTTTTAGAAATGCTTTGCATTCCAATGTCTATTTAGTGACAGTTGATCTATTTTAACAAACTTTTCAAACACTGTTTCCGGATCTCTATTTTTATTTTTAATAAGGCTATGTAAAAACCAAGTATAAATAAAGCCCTAATACAATAGTACTACATAAACACATGTGTTTTGCTCAGAACAAGAACTCTGGAGAGATAATTAACTCAAATTGCAGGGGTTTTGTCCAAATGCTTGCAGTTACTGACAATTTCCCCACTTTTAACTCCCTTATAATTATAAATGGTCTACATGCCAGATCACTTTGCCATTTTTCTATTGGCTAGCAAGAAATAAAAGCTCAAGCTGTAGTCTGCCTTCTTTATTGTGCCTTTTTTATTCTATATTGTGTCATCTCCATGGTTGCTATTAAAATGAGAAGAAAGGATAACTCTAACCTTAAATTCCCTCCAACTGATATGTTGCTAATTTGTAATCCCATTGAGGGTCACTGAGAGCAATGACAGTCACTAATAACTGCACTCGCATGCCTTAATAAAAGATACCAATTTCTTTTACATAACAGCCATTATTTCCACATCTGAATACCCATTCGTAATGACAGTGAGCCTTTTTTATAAGCTTTTATTTTTTTAAATCGTTTTATTATTACATAACCATTGATGTAATTTTCAGGACATTAGTTTTTCTTTTCCATGTACCTAACCACCATTGTTATGCCAGTGGCATCCCTAGAACATGGCCTGAAGTGTTTGCTCATTGAATGTGATGGTCTGGAAAAATAAGAGGAGTTTTTGTTGCATTTTTTTGTTGTTGTTGTTGTTTGTTTGTTTGTTTGTTTGTGAAGTTTTTTTTGTAAGAGATATATTTGTTCAAGTTAAGGTTGTGCAGTAGCTATCAGTCTGAAAGACAACAATATTATTCATCTTGTCAGCAAACTGAACTTCTTGTTTTTAGGTTTTGGATTTGTTGCAGGAAATGCTTCTGTTGGGTTGAATATAGCTTCTTGGTAGAAGTTTATTTCATCTGAGCAGAATCCTAGGATTCATGTTGTTTTTACATGTGTAAAAGGTCTCTATGAACAAATGGACATAAAAATGTATTTTATTTTTGAGGAAGTCATTAAGTTTCCCATGACAGCAACATGAGCATTAAATAGCTATCACTGACTATCAAAATAAAGAAAAGGCAAAACCATTTGCTCTGGACACTGTTGCCCCTTCTCCTGTATTTTTCATGACAGTTGATATGTAAAAGCTCCAATGATGAAAACTTTCTATTTTCCCTTTTCTCAAGAAACAAAGAGGGTTTTTCTAGAGAACAGATTGGTCTATGAATATAGGTTGATTCTAATAATGATGAACTGCCAGTATTCTGTGTAAGCCACATATTCAAGTATGTAACACTCTTTGAGGACCAATTTTCCTTTGCCCTGTGGTGTCTTCTCTTTTTAATGAGCACAGAGGGCCAAAGGAATCACTTTTACAACACTGTTCGCACTTCAAGGGTCATGATCAGATTCCATATAGGCAGACTAATATCAAAATTGTTTCACAAAATATCTTAAAATGAACCTTTTAAAAAGTAATGGTATAGTAATAATAAATGGTTTTCTTCTGTCACAGAATTACTCAAATACAATGTTTTGAGAAAAAGAAACAGGACAGACGAACACATATTTGAAAGACTCAAATTATAAGTGTTTTGTGTTTTTCTATTGACACAAGCAATATCCATAAAGTTAATTTTTCTTTTACCCCATGGAACTGATTATATTGCAGCCAACCTCCAAATTTTATGCATCAGTACACATTCCTAAACAAGCTTTTTGTATTTGTGCAATATAATTATAGTGCATACTAATGCAACATAGTTATTACAACAAGCAAACAACAAAAATCCCTACCCCACTTCTACTTTGCATCCATGCAGACCTAAAGCCTGAGTAACTAGTCTGGCATCTTTGATACAACAAAGCTCTTGCTGACATTAATTGAGCTTGCACACCACTCTCCCTAAAGCAGCCTCATTTCCTTTAAATAGATTTTGGCTTTGTTTTTCTGGATTTTAAAAGTATTTTGGTCATTTTAAATTATACTATGTGTTTAATCACCTCTCAGTTGAGTAGTCACCACTCAGGCAAAGGTTCCATCAATATGAAAAAAGGTTACAAGCTCTGACTGTAATTAATGGCCATAAAAATATATCCAAGCTATAAATTTGTAAATTATGGGCACATAAAATTTAAGACCTATTTCTAACTCAGTCTAGTTACATTTCAATACAAGGATTTAAAAACAAAGGTTAAATCTTATCGTGAGATGTGTGATATTAATGAGATATTCTTTATTTATCCAAAGGATTGACTGTAACTTCCCATCATCTTCTGCACCCTCAACCTACTTGCTGGTGGGGTGGAGTGAAAAGCAGAAAGGGCCTTGGCTTCTACAAGCACTACTTAACAATGTCTAAAAGACAGCAATTTGTGCTGTATTTTCAGCACAAATCCAAACCAGAGCACCCTGCAAGCTACTGTGAAGAAAATTAACCAGCACATGGACTTATCCCATATATATAGAAGCTATTTTTCTTTTATACTATGCCATTTTCTAGGCTTGCTATTAAGAAAATAATTTTAAAAACCCAAAACGAAAACCAACAAAAAAATCCCCCAATCCCCCCCAAAAAACAAAACAAAACAAACAAATAAACAAAAAGGAAAACAAAAACAAAACAAAAAGAAAATAAGCCAAAACCCTAAAGTAATCTTCGATAATAAAAGTATATACATATTATACATAATTCTCATACATACACATACAGAAAACAGTAATTCAATGTGTAATGCTATTTACTTTTTCATAATAGCCGGAAAAATCCATTTTTCCTAAGACTGAGACTCTAATGAGCTACATTGCTACTTGAAAGTTTATGGCTTGCACTGGTTATAGGATCTTTTGGTGGTAGTAGTATGTAGGGAAAATACTTAACTCTTGGCCTCGCTCCCATTTTCCTTCACAGTGAAATCTAGGGCACTATCAACCTCTAGAAGAAAAGTGGAAATCTATAGGTTCTTCCAATACACTTCTGAACACGAAAGAAAAAAAAAACAACCAACAAAACAACAGGAATTTGAGGAAGTGAAATACTGATCTTAGTCAGCAAAGCAACACTGATAGAATTAGTTTAGGGGTCCTATTAACTGCAGCGAAGTTCATTCCCTCCCTAAATTAAGATAGGAAATTATTAAAAACAAAAACATTGTCCAAACAAAATGAGTGAAGGAAGGATAAATGTTAGGGGAGGAGTAACAAGACAACCTTCTAAAAGGTCAGCAGGAGTGATAACAGGAAGAGAACAAGTCAGTGAATGGTATGTTTGATTTTGTGTCAGTAGACATGGAAGGAGTGTTGTATGATTTTTTTCTATGACTGCAGGGAGAAAACCCTGTCAGATGTGCATGATATTTTCTGTGACTGTAGGGAGAAAACCCACTGAGAAGTGCTCTATGATCTTTTCTATGACTGAAGGGAGAAAGCACAGTGAGGAACATAAATGAAAGGAAGAAAAGAAAAGAGTTCCAGGATGAAAACTCATGAAAAATGCCAGGAGAGGGTAGTTTCCATCCTAAAACATGGACATGAATAACTATTAATCTTTTTATATGCATCTATGTAAACTCCCCGCATACATTATATTATATTTAATATATAGCATACTGCATATCATATATATAAATACACACACACATATATATATATATAATTAGTAAATATACCCTGTCTCCTTCAGAAATTAGCTTAGAATAGTAAACAGGTATATTAGAGTTTGTTGTAGTAGATAGGATGGTGTAAGTCTTAAAGATATTGTCAATGAGTTTGAACTTCTTCTGGAATATGACAAGAATATTTGAAATCTTTAAGAAGACTCATACAATCAGTATTGTCATCAAAAAGCTCCACTTCTGAAGAAATACTTCCACAGAAGGGTACAAACTTTGGCCAATATGCCATTTCTCAGAATCTGTCCCTTGGTTCCCCTCCCCTTGTTTAGCCTCAAATGTGTTTTTAGGTTTCTTAGGTTTCTTTACCTTCTCCTCTTGGGAAAGGAAACAAAAAGACCCCAAAAGAACCCCGAAACTGTGGTAGCTGATCTGGCTGTAGTGAAACCTATCGAGAGAAGAACTGACCTGCTGCTGAACTCAGATAACAAGCAGCTTATGCCTACCCCAGACAGCTCATGGCCTTTGGAGAAAGGAGACAGACAGAGGCAGTTGCAGTGGCAGCTGCATTGGCTATTCTTCTGTCTTCTCTTCCAGAGAAGAGGCATCAGGAGTATGCAGGATGGTAGTGAGATTTCAAAAAGCAATGAGGAAGACAATAAAATAAGTTTTTAACTCACCAACTTGTACTTAAATTAATTATGCTGACCTCTTTCCTTCCATGTTTTTTCCGTTGCATCCATTGTCAAAATTATTTCAAGTAAATGCACTCTACTGGCATGGATATATCTAAGCCTACTCTCATTTCTCATGAAAGAAAGAATGGAGATGTGTCTCTTAGTGGATGGGAAGGCAGTAGTCTCTGGGTCTTAAGTATAATGAGCAAATAATCCTACCTTCCCAATGTATTTTCAGAAACATCTAAGCATGAAATAACACTTTCCCCTATGTGGAACTGCTGGAGTTTTGTAAAAAACACATCACACTAGTAAGTGTCAGGTTAAATCTGATTTCTAGGTAGATGAATTATCTATGATGTACTTCATCAAGCAGAGGTAGAACCCAGATTTCTTGTCTACATTACATTCTTTCTAAGATTTTAGGAAAACAAGTCAATGAAAGAGGGGTGTTAGTTGAACAGCAAAAACACAATAAATGACTGGGGTATACAAAAACGTCTCTGGACCTGAAGGGGCTGTGCAGAAAGAGTGACTTTGGGATAGGAAAAATACAAAAAAGTATGGAACGGGTGTCTTAAGCACAAGCTCTGTTCTTTGGAAATAAATTATATATCTAAGACCAAATAGCAAACATTTTTAGCATTAAATCACAATAAGAACTGTAGAAGATTCAGTCATAAAAAGGAGGAACTAAAAGAATTTCTAAAAAATGTTTGGGGTTGGATATTCTTGTCTTGCAAAAATATTTTAAGAGGCAATACAGAGAGATTAAGTATTTTCTCTGCAGTTACCCACTGCAATTTTGGGGAAAATGTAGTAGAATTTTATATCAAATACTAGGGAAAAAAGCTCCAGTTCAAAAAATTCCCTGTATTCTTTAGTTATGTTTTAGCTACTCAATTAAAAATTGGTCATCTACTTAGCAATAACCCTGAATTTATTTAAAAATTCAGGTAGACACACATATATTTTCTTTTACAATAACTTTAAAAAAAAATTTCTGAATTTGATAAAGTGGATATAAAATTTAAGACTTCTTTTAAATAATGAAGCAGAGAACTTTTCTTATTACAAATCGGGTAATCTTTGCTGCAGCTTAAGGAAAATGTGACCTCATTTTTATTTATGATATGAAAATCCCAGGTATATGATATTTGAGGAGCAGAGAGATTATTCAGAAGCTGAAGACTGGGTAAAAATAAGTACGTAATAGTTAAATGGTTAATATAATATATTAACATATTTGGGAGTTAAAATGGCACTGAATTAATGATTTAAGACTGGTCTTATGATGAATACTGATATTTCTGTTAATAAATAGTTCATTTTATTTATTTGGTGTACAGCTGCCTACAAAAAATCTAATTTCAAATCAAAGGAGTTTAGCTTTTTAGGTGTATGTTTACTCAAGCCTTTTGCTTGTCTTCTGGAACTGTAATTTAGAACACAAATACATTTGTGTTTAATTCTTTAAGGCTAAGAGCCTTCTCCACTGTATTATGCTTGAGCCACAAGACAAGAGGTCCAACTGTCCTGGTTTCAGCACCTGAATCAGAAGGTCTCTCTTTAGCAGGAGCCTGCTGGAGCCTACTACTGGAACTAGAAGATGATAGTGATCTGGCATTGCAAAAATAAGAAGCAGGGGAGAAACTGAAAAACTCCCAACTTTTAAAAATTTAAACCAGCAAGGACACACATTCACATTCACTTGAACCTTCTCTTTCCAGAACTAAAACAAGGAAGTTTGGGATCAACACTCATACAAACAATACCTATAAACGTATTCATTAAGCTGTAATCTGCTGTTCCAACTTGCTCTGTGTCACAGTGACCTGAGATGGAGTAAGTAGCACAGATTCCACACTCCACTCTCTATTTGATATGAAATTTCCCCAAAACCCATTGAGATAAACAGGTCCTACATTCCTTTCAAATACAGATATATAGACTGGGAGCACAGCTAAGGCCAAGTAATATTTTAGCATGAGACAGAGCTAGAGCAGAGGTTTTTCCTTCAGCTGTAAAAAAGATGTGAAGGAAGAGAAGCAGTTAATGGGAGACCATGAACCATTTGTCTGTTCTTTTGAAGAGAGCAGACAGATAGATAACTTGTCTCTACAGCACAGAGCTTGTACTTGTCTAAATTTTCAATTTTTTTAGCCATTCTAACCAAGGAAGGAAGAAGAAGCATGCCATAAAACACATCTCTTTTGAATTAATGAATTTTTCATAATTAAAATGTGCTAATCACCAAATAACCAGGGACATTATTTAAATAATTACTATAGAATTATGAAACAGAGGTTATTGAAAATGAACACTTAGCTGCTAAAATTAATTCTACAGCATTTATGTTTCCTGCATTAACAAAATGTATTTCTTGCATTTGGTTTTCAGTATCCATTTACAGATATGGAGTGAGGCCATTCAGGCTTTATTTATGCTCAATTAAGTACATGCTAACAAAGAAGAGATGCCACTCTGCCTTTAAAAATGGTAGCAAACAAAGAGGAGTTTAGAGGAATTTAAAAAATGTTTCAGTCACAATTTTATGCACATCTCATACATAGCACAGAATTGAAACATTTTGACTACGGAACTAAAGGCAATGACCAATACAACCTGCCCAGGTTTCCCATTTCAGAGGCTTTCTCACAGGCTGGAAGCTGACATGTGGTCAGTAGATATTTATTTCAATGCTACCACCTAGATGTCTAAGGAACTTTTAGGCTGGATGAGGAACTAAGTTCTCAAACAAAAGATGGCAATACAACCACATTATTCTGAAACAAAAATAGCCAGACACACCTTTTTCCATAAAAAAAAGGAAAATTGAAAGCTAGTGACAGAGTGCCTCTAAATTATAAAAAAACAATACTACAGATGTTTTAAGTCTGAGACTCTACTTACCAGACTATAGGAAAAAGACTTCTGACCATAAGGAATTTACCATCTACAGAAGAGACATTAGGCAGAGACTTAACAAGAGATAAAAACCCTTTAAAAAGAATGCTGCTCACATTTTAGATAGACACGAAAATAGTCCATGTAAGGAATTTAATTGGTGGGAAGAATGACAAAATATAGTTAAAACTTAATTTTTGGGGTATTTTCCAACTTATGGATCAACTTTTGCTTCAGCACAGTTTCAATGTATTTTCCAATTTCCATTTTCACAAAAATCTAGGTCTCCCAAGCCAGACCAACAACAGTGAGTTACATTTTACATTTTAAGGGAGTTCAATTTTGCCTGGATCGCTGGTAAGAGTTAGTGAATATAAATACACCTTTCTTCATTATATATATTACTTTTTTTTTCCTTAATAATTTTAGACCACTGATTGCAAGCTTTAATGCATAAGTTATCTTTCTGTGCAGGGAACTTAGCCAGCTTCAACTGCAAAATAAAGGAAATGTAGACTTTGTTCTGAGCTAATGTTAAGCTACAGTTGTCACTATATATGTCCTACATAAATGCCGTCTATTTCACTTCCCTCCCTTAGCTCTTAAGAGGTAGTATTGTAAGTATATTTGTCATTTATAGAAACACCTGCTAGAATTTTTACTCCCTTGTGGACATTATGCTCAGTTAGCCATAGAAAACTTGGTTTCAATATTTAAATATTAAATACTCTGTTTTACTGTTTGACACTAATAGAATCATTTATCTAGAAACGAAGGAGCTGGTTAAGACAGATACTGAAAAAACTGGATTATGACTCACACACCAGACATATATTAGGAGTTACTTATTCCAGTTTCTTTTCAAGCTGATGATTTCTAGATTTCTAGTGATTCAGTGTGTAGGCTTACCAGCAATGTAACTCAAGACCAGGTGTCTTCCCTCAATTAAAAAATGCCTATTTTTTACCTACACTATAAATGCAGCTAAGAAGTGTATTTGCATATATATATATATGTGTAAGTACTATTGTTACGCTGCACACACTTATTGTAATCTGTATGGGTTTATTTAGCTTTTTTTTTTATTGTGGAGGAGTGACACTGAACTCACTCATCTGCAGCAAGGCGAAGGTTGGCTACGGAAACATCTCACAACTTGTGCATTTGACCTTTTATCAAAGGGCTTCTAAAGAAATAAACATGAAATCATTCACAATATGTTTTGATATTTAGTCGGTTGATAAACAGACAGAGGTGAACTCTCCACATATTCTCAATTTCCAGCATGTTTCAATTACATTGCTATCAAAAAGCTACGACCTATAAAGAAAATAACAAGAATATGACAAGAGAGAATAAACTGAAATATACTAATAAAATCTTCTAGCAATCCCTCAAAGATTCATAATAGTACTTCCTTTTCTACAGATGTATGCATATGTCTTTTTTCCCATTTCTAAACATTTTCTGAAATCAAAGGGTCTATAATTTTTCAAAACATATTGGGGCTTTTCAGTAAAACTTGGGCAGCACATAAAGAAAACAACCAAAACAGCAGAAAAGAAATATCCTTTACTGAGCTAATTACTATGCTTTATACAACCAAATGAGGTCTGAAATTTTCTAATTACATAGTGAATATATGAATATTTCCTCTGGCATATGGGATTTAAGGAGTGAGTTTGAGAAGATATGAAGGGAAATGAGGACCTTGACAGATCAAGGATGAAACCATTTTGATTCCATTACAATAATTTCTCAGCTGCTGTCTGATTAAAATGAAAGAGAATACTCAGGCTTTTTTTTTATTATCATAATACTTACTATGACACTTAATAGGAAATCTTATCATGAAGGTCGGGACTTTGTGTGATGAATTACTAATTTACTAGTTAATTACTATTATTTCTTTTTTTTTTTTAGAATTTAGCCTGAATCAAGGCAAACTTGGTTAGCCAGTAAAACTGCCATTTTTGCTGCAAGAAGCTGGAAGCTATTTAGTTTATAAAGCAAAGCTTTTTCTTAAAACTTTATGTGAGAGGTTAAAATCATGAAACTCCAGAGTAAAAAAAAACAAACTCATTCAGAGCATCAGGGGGGAAAGGAATTGGAGGTATGTATGCCTATTTCCCCAGAGTGTCTAGAGTTTCATGGTAACTTTTAGTTATTTAGTGGTGTTCACCTATTGTGGTTCAAGCATCCCATGGGATAGGAGGATTTGGGTGCTGGTTTGCATATGCAGGGAAAAGCAGGGCCAAGTTCTGGTCCTTACTGAGCAGCAGAACCTGTTTAATTCCTTGACTGCCACAGGCCATGCTTTGGGGATCAGCCTCTTCTCCCAAAAAACCAGTGACAGGACAAGGGGGCCTAGCCTCAGGCTGTGCCAGGGGAGGCTCAGGTTAAACATCAGGAAGAATTTCATCACTGAAAGGGTTGGTAAACATTGGAATAGGCTCTCAGGGAGGTGATGGAGTCAGCATTCCTAGAAATGTTAAAGGGCACTTAGGCACTTGGGTTTAGCTGTCCTGGTGGTGTTGGGTCAAAGCTTGAACTCAGTGATCCTGGAGTTCTTTTCCAACCTTAGTGGTTCTTTGAATCTATGATTCTAAGTATGTTTTTTCCTGACAATTGCTCTTCCTTACTCTTCCTTGTTTCCATTGGTTCTGCAGGGTAAGATAAAACACCTTCACATTTCCCTTTACTTTCCTCCCACCAATAAACATAATTTCCTAGCAGCAAGTTAGATCAAATATTTTAATTGCTTATTCACAATGCAGTAAATCATTCACATGCATGAACATGTTAAAAAGAAAAATAAAACAACAATATTTTCTGAGGACTGATGAAAGTAATCAAGATGCTTTTTCACTTTCTTCATGAAAAGATTAATTATACTTCTAATATACTCAGGTATAAAAAGCAGAACAACAACAAGATATTATCTTCATGGCCTCCTGCATGACTTCACGTGTCTACATTGATCTGATTTTCCAAAGTTGACAGGGATGTGAAAGAACAGGAAAGGAGAGGAAATTGGCTGTGCACATATATAAAGTAAGCCTGGCTTACTTTTCTTCCTGTATAGCAATGTTTCTCAGCTCTAGCTCATGCCATGAAGCACTATGGAGTCTCCCATCTTGCCAGGCAGCTCAACACAAGGCACATTTCTATACAGATAAAAATCTCTTACAGAACACCTGCATAGCTAGAGGTATTCACGCTGTCAGCCTTTGTGGAAAAAGCTGGATTTAAAACACAAGAGTCTACAACTTGCCAAACGGTACAGATTCCTTACACACTTTAAAAACCATTCTGAAAGAAAAATCTGTGTTCCAAAAATAGGTAAAAGAGGGCTAGGGGTTTGTTTGTTTTTTTGTTTCCCTTGGATTAATTATTTTTTTAAGGAAACGGGGGAATTGACCTGTGTCATCTGCTTTGCCAGCAAAGAGTTGCTTTTTTTCAAATCCTATTGATGGAAGACTATTAAGAGTCTAATAGGACCCTATTGCTTTTATCCAACACAAGGTCTCATTTCAAAGAACAGAAAAGATAAAAGACCAGTCTTCATGTACAGGTCAATTTCTTAATACATTATTTGATGGTTTAAATCACTTCATTTGCACTTCTGTAGCTCGATTTTCTGACAATTTGAACTCTAAAATGTACTTAACAGTGCATCTCCTACTACTCTCACTAAAGCACGCATGTGTGCAGGGCAGACAAGTTGGTCTGAATAATTTTGCCCTTTTCCACCAGCACTGTATCAAGTGGACAGAGTAACTGATCTGTAGCAAGTAATTTTGAAACTTGGACCACTAAAGATTTGTTAAGCAATTTTATGGCTTTTACGGCTAGGTAGAATGACCCTTTATCCAGCTTATTTTGTGTTTGGAAAGACTGTGAAATGTTAAACTTTTGTAACATTCCATAAAATGTTTCACAGTATTAAATGTATAACAATAACAATGTGCTTTCAAGAATAGGGCAAATCAAAGAGATAATGAGCCAAAATAAATTTGCAAAACTATTTTACATATCAAAAAGTAATAAGACTGTGCAGTTCAGTTACTTTTATTTGCTTTTTTCAAATGTGAGGTTTTTATGCAGTGTTTTACATCCTTCATGGAAAAGCATCCCAAAAATTGCTTTTAAACAGCAATTTTAAATATCCCATCGAGGTAAAGCATTTACGGAACACCCATTATCTGAAATTCTATTGTCAGTTTGTTAGATTTTCTAAAGCATGCAGTCCAAGCAGTGACTAAAATACGCAAAACTTTTGTGTGCATCTATACATGTGGGCATATTACTTTTTCATATAAAATCCCTGAAATTATTTCCTTAGTATTTTTCATTTTAGAAAATGTCTAATAACAAGCATTGACTCTTTTCCAGGAAATATGCAGCAGGTCTTCAAAGAGCTTCATTGGTCCGCACAATTTAAATGACAATGAAACTTGTATTCTTTTCATGTTTATAATTTGTGTTGACAAGCACTGCCTTTTTTCATGAGTCAACTACTACTATGCAGTTATTCTTTTCTACATCTTGGTATTCAACTCAGGCAGCCAAAGCCACTTCATAATTTCCTTAGATCTATTATGCAGTAGTCTAGTTTGAAAGTTTTGGTGAAAAGTGTTTGGGTTTTTAACTGAAATCACTCTTTAATGGCCACTCTTTTGAAAATATATACTTGACAAGACTTTTTTTTCACATTTCTTTCCCTTCCTTCCCATTCCTACAGTTTCAGTATACATTGGCCAAATACCTTTCTGCTCCTGATTTCTTTGGAGAAACTTGCAGCTTAAACAGAGGGACGGACTACATAAACCAGCAAGGAAGTATGGTGTCCCCCTACCTAAAGTAGATATTAAAGCACCTGTGCCTCTTCAACAGGAAGCTATTTGAGGTACGTGTACAGAACATTTGTTTCTAATAATCAATGCTGCTCCAGGCTCCTTTTAAGTCAATGTTACTTTATGTGGCTGTGCCTTGTGTCATAATTTTCTCTACCACGTGCCATTACACCAAATCCATTTAGCATTCACAGGAACTGAACAGAGAACAGAACAAGACAGAAATTGTCTGGGCAACTTCTGAAGTTTTCACAATCATCTTTGCTTCTTAGCGGAACAGAGGTATTTTGAGCATTTTAGTTCAAAAATTGTTTGGCATGGAACTGTTTTCCAGAAAAAAGAGCAATGTCAGAGAAAAAAGTCCTCCTGAATGTTTGAGGTGACTTTATAAAAAAGTTTCCAGTTCAAGTCCATGGGCTGCCTGATCCACAGCAGAAATTTTTTATTTCACATGAATAGAACAAAATTTTCAGCTACATCTCACTTTTCTAAATCAAAATTTAACCATGTCAAAGCCAGAATTTGCTCTCTCTGTTCTCCTTCCATCTTCTGGTTTGGCAGAACTACTGATTTGACACAAGAAGGACAAGATGATTTGGAATGGTCTGGATGGATTTACCAGGAATAAATCATGCACATCTTACCTTGTTGCCTTATGTCCTAAAATTACTACATCTGTGACAAAGAAAGCACCAGGAATGTTGTTTATATACTTCAGTCAGGCTTTTGATGCTGGGGCCCTGGGAACTGGGCAGGAGTCAGCAGTGAACCCTGGTATCAAAGACATCCAGTGTCATAACAAGGCTGTGTCAGCAGGAGCACTGCCAGGAGCTCAGGGCAGGACTTATTGCCTCTGTACAGCAGAGGCCAGACACATCTGGATGTTGTGGCCAGCTTAATGCCCTCCAGCACAGGAAAGACACCAATAACCTGAAATAGTTCATCCCCACAACACTCAGGACTTGAGAGTGTCCTGGGAGCACTGTCTCAAGAGTCTGAGGCAGTGGAGCTTGTCCAGCCTGGAGTAGACAACTTCAGGGGGACATCACAGCCACCCCAGGGCCTACTGGGGGTGCAGAGGGATGTACAGGGGCAGACAGGCTTTTCAAGAGCTGTGTGTGGCAGGCTAAGGTACAGCAGGCATGAAGGGCAGTGAGGGGGATTCAGGCTGTGCTGAAACCTTTCCCAATGAGGACAGGCAGGGAGCAGGCAGAGACAGATTGCCCAGGCTCCAGTCCTTCAAGGATGCCAAGGCCCATCTGGGCAAAGCCCTGAACAACCTGGTCTGACCTCACAACTGGCTGTACTTGGAGCATTAGTGCATGAGGGACATCCTGATGTACCTTTCAGCCTAAAAACAAGGGACATTTCAATAACTTAAAATTTTCCAGAAAAAGTGTTCTGATCAGATTTAGTAGTTAACCTTCTGGGTTTCAACAAAAGATACTATCTGATATCTGTGCTCCCACAAGCTGACAGAGATTTCTATAAAGGTTCTAAAGGAATGCTAGCAACATCTTGGCTATTCTACTAATGAATTATGATAATTTCTTCATTAAAATATCACTAGAACAGACTCAGAGGATATACTGACATATGAAATATTCAGGTTGTTATAATTTGATCACTTAATATTTTTTAAGAGTCAATATCATAGGCATAAGAAGCAAAAATTAACAAGATTGATTCCATGCTGAGGCTAATTTCATGTAATGTGAGTAATTCATTTGATACATATAAGGATAAAAGAGTGGAAAGATTTATAGGAAAGCTGGGATTAGAAGGCAAATGATTGATAAGACCTGCAGGATGGCTGGAAGGCAGCCTATTCACCCCTTAGTTCAGTTCCACCACACATTGTTTACAATGGTCAGAAATTGCACTGTTCCTCCTGAAGACCTTTTGCTCTCCCTGCATCAAACACACACCATGCCAGAAAAGGTTGCTTCTTTGGCATCCACCCACCCAGCACTGTGCTAGCCATTGCTGAAAAACACCAGTGTTCACTTATTTGTCAAATTGTTACTTATTCATAGGTTTTTAATCTTACTTCATTCCCATTCATTTTGACACTGCAAAAATTAATGGAGCATTTAATCAGTTCCAGGTTGTGGAACTTCAATGACCACTGAAAAAATGTCTTTACTTACTGAAACATTTCCCCACAAATTGCTAAAGAGTAGCACAGACGTATGGAACTCTCTCCCTGAAAATATTTGCTCATGCAAGTGCTTCTAGAGGCTTCTGCATGGCCTGTGCAACCGGCCTTGCCTTCATGAGAGCACTTCCCTTAAACAGGCCTGAGGCACAGCTTTTTCAACAAAAAGAAATACAGCATTTCATTATAGAATAAGTCTAAGGAGGATTCACCAATATGAATAGAGTCTATTTTTAAATTACTAGAGAATCATTTTGCTGCCACTTTAAGTGTGCTTTGTCTGAGATGTCAGAAGGAAATAAGAGCAGAGGCTGTTGTGTGGGAAAGTCATGGAAACATCTCAACAGCTCCCATCAAACCATCTCAACGGCTCACATCAAACCTGTATTTTTATAGCAAGACTTTCTACATTTGATCTTCAAGTGTGGAGGTGCCCTAACTCACTTTACTTGCTTGGAAAATATAGGAGGATTCTGAAACTTTTTGAGACATTCTTCCCAATGTCTCAAGGTGAAACTGCTTGATCATGAACTTCACCTAAAAAGTCTAGGTTACCTGGATCAACAAACAACAAAACAACACAACAAAACAAATGTCAAAAACCAACCACACAAACAAAACAAAAAACAAAAAAAAAAAAACACGACCAAACCAGCAAAAACAAACAAAAAAAAACAAACAAGCAAAAAACCATACACAAAAAAAGTAATCAAAAAGCAAACCAAAACCATCAAGCACCCTGTCCTGTTAACACATTAAAACTCAGACTGAATAGAAGCAATGAAAAATCAAATCTCTTTTTATCAGATGTCAGTAGACAGAAGCTTGTTTTCTAATAGGCAGAAATTATCTCTAAGGAAAATCATTAAGAGATTTGAGAAATGATCACTGAATACAGGTTCTTTATTTCTGTTTTAAAAGCCAAATGCTGGATGAAAGAGTCAGGAAAGAAGGTACTCAAGAGGTTTCTCAAGACCAAAGAAGTTCTGAGAAGGGTTGACAGTGGTGTTCTGAACAGAGATGATGCAGTTGACCTAGGGAAATAATTTTACTTGAAGTTCATCATTGTAGACCTTGGAATAAAGACCTTTTAGAGGTTTGAACTCCTGAATGCAAAGTAAATAAGGAAAAAAAAAAATTAAATATTGCAGCTGCTTGAAAAAACTTGTCTACTTTTGGGTAATTTACATATTGCATAACCTTGCCAAGCTATCAAGCAGCAAGATAACTTCTAGATCATACATTATTTCCCTCCAGTGTTTCAATGACAAATAAAGGAAGGTAAATCACCTCGCTTACCACATGCCTGAGGCAAAGCTTAATCTAAAATATTTCAAAGCTATTAAAACCTGAGTTAGCAGAGAAAAATGTAGAATTTAACCTGAGCAGGAAAACAAGGTCTAATTCCTTCACACGTCCAGGACTGTGATTAGCTTTCTACACTTAAACAGGATTTGCAGTGTAACAGAGCTCCCCATATGCAGACAATTAAATGCAAACATACATGCTTGCTGGCTCAAGGCCTACAACAGTCTTTTTCCCAATTCCTAAATTATGTTTTTGTCTAACTCTGCTCCTCAGAAGCCAGGAAGAAAATATTAAAGAGCTGTTTAAAAAAAATCCCATCTTCAAATACTATTTAGACAGCTGATGTATATATGAAAAGATGTTTACAGGAAAGTTAATTGAAGTTGTACAATTAGTAAATTGATTTTCCATTCATATATTACATGCATAAAGGGATTTTCTAAGGGGAATTTGCAACCAAATTAGTTCTTCCTAGTAGATTTTATCTAAGCATTTAAATTTATACTTTTAATTATTGTCCCATTTTCTTCTTGCCTAAGTTATATTTAAATTGTGTGATTGCTAAAATTAGACTTCTTCCATTTCTCCATTGGAGAAAGCTAAAAAATATTTTGGTCTAAATGTCTCACCTCTGATTTTTTAGGAAAATGTTAACTTAAAATCTCCATTTAAAAAAAGAGTAAAATCAAAACAAAGCTGTGTGATGGTTAATATTCTTTTCCATTACTTTTAAAAGTAAACATTGAGTCTGTGTATAATGATATTGGAGTGGGGGAGGAACATAATGAAAAGGTAATATCCAAGTAGTAGAGAGGCACAGAGGTACAGTGAATAAATGTCTACTTTCTTGAGGTTCAAGCATTTCCTCTCTAGTATAATATTTAACTTTAGAATTTTTCCATGTTTATATTTACTATTATTATCAGCTAATAACTATTTGTAGACCATTTTCCACTAATTCAACATTCTTGACACATGCAGAAGCCATATAAAATACATGGGATGTTGAAAAGATGGAGATTTCATACATGTAGTAGGCCAGGTATAGCTATTTCCCCAAGTAAACAAATAAAATGTGAATATAGCACTCTGTGAATGTAATACTCACTGCAATGTTTCCTTGGAATGCTCTTTCTTTCTTTCTAGTGTCGCACGCTATGTCCTGAGATAACATTCACAGCAGTAAGCACTCTTGTTGTGCAAACAAAAATGAAACCATACTGAAATATAAAAAAATCACAAGGGAATCCAGTAAGGTTTATTGAACTGATCTGCTACTTTGAAACAGGCTGAGGAACTCTATCTGTCCATCGCACCACTGTGGATTCCGCAGTGTAAAATTTTGCATCTCTTTTTTCTCCCTTTTCATGGAATACATGAACCAGATCTGCAGCACCAGCTCCCAGCTTTTCTGTTGATCCGCTGATTTCAAATGCTTTGGGTTGCAGTACTCCAGATGTGGTCTCACAACTGGGAGAGGGGCAGAATCCCCTCCCTTGACCTGCTGGTCACACTTATTTTGATGCAGCCCAGGACACAAGGGACTTTCTGAGCTGCAAGTGCGCATTGCCAGCTCATACTCATGCATCAAGTCCTCCACAGGGCTGCCCTTGATCAATTTATTCATGCAGTCTGTATTGGTACTGGGGATTACCAGTACCAATTATCCCAACTCAGGTGCAAGACCTTGCACTTGCTCTTCTTGAACTGCATGAGTTTCTCAGGGGCTCACACCTCAACCCTGTCAAGGTCCAGGGCTTCCCTGGATGCGTCCCTTTTCCCTTCTTGTCAGTGCGTCGACTGAACCACTCAGCTTGGAATTATCCATAAACACAAAAAGTACTGGGGGTGCACTCAATGCCTCAATCTGTGTCATTAATAAAGATACTGAACAGTTCTGGTCCCAACATGGACCCTTACAGGACACTACTTGTTACTGGTCTCCATGTGGACACTGAGCCATTGGCAACTTGGAAGCAGCCATCCAGACAATACCTTACCCTCAAGCAGCCCATTCATCAATATCTCCCCAGTTCAGTGAAAAAGATGTTGTGCTGGACCATGTCAATTGCCTTATACAAGCCAAGGTACACTTAATTTGAACTTGCAGCTTAGATTGATATTTCTGCCATTAAACAAACAAACAAAACTAAACCCCAAGTCCCCCCCAAAAAGTACAAAACCTGAAAACAAAACAAAAAAAACAACCCTCCAACCTTGTCCTAAAAACTGAGGAAATAAGATCACTTTACACATACATTATGTCAGTGCTTTCATTCAACTAAATAATGCAGTAATCAGTTAAGGATGACAAATAAAACATGAAGGTAAGTTTTATTTTGAATGAAGGCTCTCTCTCTATTTAGCTGAGTGCACACTCAGTCAACTGCAATTCCCAAATAAATCAGGAAGAGTAAACTGTTCACAAGACCACACAGTTGAAGCAAAGGAAGTGCTGGCTTTAAGCAGGGCTGACAAGACCCACAAAAAGAAATGTGGTCACACTTTTCTAGGACACTAGCAGGCTTATTCTCCTTTAAAGTTAATTCACATAAAAATTTCTAGCCTTTCTAGACTGCAATCAGGCCCTTCACATGGAAGGGACAGAAAAAGAACAACTAGGTTAAAAATGTCACCCAAACTTTTAGCTACGAATCAACCACAAGTTAAGTCCAAAGGCTTAGTGGTTTTTATTTAATTCTAAACATTGATTCAGTAAATACAGATAAAATATATGGTTCAGCAACAGATGTGAAAGAGCACCAACACTAAACTTCACTGACATTTCATGTTTCTGACAAATCTGAGTCCGTCTGTTTTTATTGATTAGTCGTTCACTAAGTCTCAAAACTCACATTTCTGCTCTGGTTGTTTTGTTACACACTCCCCCTTTTGTTTCATCTCTGCTTTGTTTCTTCCACAGTAGCAGTGTGACATTCTACACTATCCTGTCTATTGACTTTTTGCATTTCTTATCAGCAGAAAAACAATCTACTGTTTTACACCACTGGGTTCTTCATGCTTTGAGCCTCAGCAGCACAAATGTGGTGCTCTGCCTCCTTGCAGAGCTGCAACTTGACAGGGTGGGAATTCCTTTATCTATCCATGAATTTTGAAGTACATTTGCAGTCTTTCCTGTTGCAATAATTGTTTGACTCTAAGCAAGTTAGCACTCATCTCTAAAGTAGCTCCATTAAAAAGAAATTCACCACATCTAAGCACTTTAAATATTCTCCTAGCACTTTTACATCTAAAAGATTAGTTTGGTTTTTATCCTGAGCTTTCAGCATGAAGTGTTTTCTCTTTCCCAAATAAATTAATAAACATAAGGATTTGCATGTCTTACTTTTTTTACAATTACCTTTATTTGTATCATAATGGTTTGTTTGCAAAGACAATATTTTTCTGGATTTATATTCCCTCGAAAAAACCAGTACCCTACTGACTTTTAACTTTCACAAATTTCAGCCAATGACATAAAAAAGGGGCTTTGTAGAAAAAGCAGAAGTTCACAGAAATTTTTTTAGGGACAACATTCAATTAAGCATCTTGAATTTTATGGGTACTAGTATACTGTAAGCAGTTTTTCTCACCACTGATGCTTTACATGACATTTATATGAGAAGGACAGCAAAATAGGTTTGACCATAATGATTTACCTATGACACTGAGAGATTCTTCTGAATCTTCCTTCTTTACTACCTCTTCCTTCCAACAGATCAACATGAAAAATTTCTCTCTTTCTGCACATATATATATATATAAATACACATTTATTTCTAATACAGTTAATTATCTCTATGATGCATATGTCCTCCCAATAGATTCATTTGGGTTTGGCCTGTGATTGCTAATTTTTATCTGCTACTTGATATTAACTCTGCTTTAAATGTAGATATTTTGCTGTTGGGATATCTTAGGAGAGGTCGAAAGAGGAACATGAGAAAAGAGCAACTAAGAAAATTTGAGTTACTGAAAGAAAGGGAGATTGTGTTTTTTCTATTTATGCTGGGCCTAATAGAAAAATATCAACTCATAGAAGTCATAATTAAAAGAAAAATTTTATTATGCTTTTTGAAATAACATTACAAAAGGAGTATCAGAATAAAATGTTCAAAATTACAGAATCATGATCATGAGTTCCACACTACTTCCTTTTTTTTAAAGGAGTCAACTATAAGACATACTTGAAGCAATCCTCCTAAGATTGGCCAAAAAATATGATTCCCTTTGGAATATGCAAGATGGTCTTTAAAAAATAAAGATTTTGTTTTCAATTATTTTCAAACAAAAACCCCTCACCCCCAAAATTCATAGGTAAAAACATGACGTTAAGTTGAATGATAATTCATTGTGTTTGACTGTTTCTTCACTGACCTGAGATATTCTTCTGAAAGCTTCATTCTCACAGATATTCTTTCAATAATTCCTTGCAGACATAAATTTTGATAAGATGTGAGAATAAATTAGAAGAAAGTCACATAATTGCTCCAGGGTTTGGAACTGGCTTTTCTTCTTCTCTGCAAGCTGAAATTTGATGTTCTTTTCTCATCAGTTCAAGTCCATTATGGCAGGCAGGGCATGTTCTCCTCTGCGTACATCCTGTAAGCATCTATGTATAATACCTGCTTGTCTCAGAAAATTGGAAGCAACACACACCTCTGCTTGAGATAAAGTGGGTGGAGGCTGATGAAGGGAAATAATTTGAGAAACAGAAGTGTCTGCTTCAAGGTTTTCTCTGTTTTACTGAGCTCTACAAAGAACTGTTGTTGCCTCATGTTTTTTCTTTTGAACTGCACAAGCAGCCTTATGTCCAGCGACTCTCTAGAGACAGCACGCAACTGTGGCTTACAGGAGAATGTTTGTTGGCAGATACAGAATCAGCACATGAAGAGTCCTGTAAATTAAAACAAATAACAAATTTTTTAGACAATAAAATGCCATTTCTTCACTTTTTAATCTTTTTTCTATTTAATATTTACAAATTTATATAAAAGATGCTGCTTGCTGGATACAGACAGAACTTACTTCTGAAGCCAGGAGAAATCTTCACCAGTAAGGACCAGGATCGTGTGCTCTGCCTGGCTACTTCAGAGAACACAGCAAGGCAAAGAGCATCTCCAAGGTAGATGCTGAAAATGAATTTAAGATGAAGCTGATGACTAATAACAACCCCTTAAAGAACCTTAAAGCAGCACAAGGGATTTGGAGTAAAGGCTAGTGCTGGTTTCTTCTGGGGTAGAGTTAATTTTCTTCACAGTGGCTAATATAGGACTTTGGTTTGGTTTTGTGCTGAACAGATAGTTGCCAACAGAGAGATATTTTTGTTATTTCTGAGCAGGATTTACCCAGAGCGAAGGCCTTTTCTGCTTTTTGCACTGCCATGTCAGTGAAGAAGTTTGGGTACCTGAGAGGTTGGGAGGAGACACAGCTGGGACAGGTGACCCCAACTGACCCAAGGGATATTACAGACCTAATGACATCATGCTCAGTCTATAAAGTGCGGGGGGAAAAGGAGGAAGGCGAGAATGCTTGAAATGATATTTCTCTTCCCAAATCACTGTTGCACATGATGGGGTCCTGGCTTTCCTGGAGATGGCTCAGCACCTGCCTGCCCTTGGGAAGCAGTCAATTAGATCCTTGTTTTGATTTGTTTGTGTGAATGGCTTTTGCTTTCCCTATTAAGCAGTTTTTATCTCAACCCATTAGTTTTCTAGCGTTTACTCTTACAATTCTCTGCCTGATCCTGCTGGTGGAGGAGTAAGGGAGCAGCTGCATGGGGCTTGGCTGCTGGCTGGGGTGAAATGACAACAAGGCTTCTTACCATATTCTTCCAGAAGAAATAAAACCCAAAATGATTTATTTACAGCCTACCACTTGAGATAGACTCTTATCGTATACTCTGAATTTGTATATTTTATTCATACATAGACTTTAATCATATAATCTGAATTTATATATTTTATTCATATTTACCATTTGTAATGCATATTGCAGATGGCCACAGAAATGATTTCTTCTTGATGATTTCTTACATAAAGTTTAGTGTTTCACTCTCCCTGTGTGTCTTGTAGGGTGAGTGAATGAGAAGTTTTGGCCTAAGAACTGGATATCTCTCCAGACGTATTTTTGGGATAGCAAAGTAACATCACCCATTAAAAAGAAGTGATACAACTAGTACCAAGAGTGAAATCATACTGCTGGATGAATTTTACTGAAAATATAATTTTTTCTCTTCTTTTTCCCTAGGCCTGCCTAGGCTCAATTTTTAAGATATAACAATTACTTTCTGGTTCAAATGGCCCTCAAGTCTTCTTGCGGCAAAATTACGTATTCCTTGTTTGATAAAACAATCTATTACAAGTTCCCCTTAATATTTCTTTAGATAGCAAAATTTCCTAAATGTGATAAATTATTCCCCAAGTCCTTTTGCACTAGTCAAGTTATTGATGCCAATGAAACTTACTATCACTGAAGACCTGTACCCAAATACTTCAAATCAAGAGAGATTTGTGTGTGACCCAATTTAGACTACCTACTGTAGCCTTTAAGGCAATCTCAGGACTTACAAGACAGCTAAGTTCAAGGCGGCAATGACTCACTGCTTAAGACTCAGCACATACATTCTGGTTTGGTAACGTGAATTAAAGTGGGCATGATATCAAATATAGAACCCAATCAGCAGTACATGGTATCATTTGCATCACTAAAATGCAGCTGAAGCACGTAGGAATGTGAACCTGTTCTCTATACAAAGTCCTTACACCACTGTGTCATGTTCTAAATTAACTGGTTAAGTTCAGTAAAAACACTGCTTCTTCAACCTCTTTGGCATTCATTAGATTCCTACTTTCAACTCAGTAGAAATATGTTGAAGTAAGATTATTCATAGAGCAGCAGGGATTTCATGCATAGATCTTGAAAAAAAATCACAAGTATGTGTTCTGGTCTCTTTTTCCCTCCATCTTACTTTTTAATATAATTTATATGGCATACATTTACAATAAAGTCACATTATCTCAGCAGTCTATGGGTGAACTTTAAGCAATGAATTCTAGTAACATGGCTTAAATTCAGCTTCATGAGAAATCAAAGCAAGCACTCACTCTCACGGTCACACAAGCAATACACTAGCTAAAAATAAGGATGAAAAGAAAGCTAATGTTTACCTAGACTATAAACGTAGGTGGTTAAGATGAAATATGCTTTGAAATAATTCTAAAAAGGCTAATAATAACACTTTTCTTTTAAGATTCTGACATGCAATGTTTAATTATCCTGTATGAAACTTCAGAGGTACTTTAACTAAAATATGTATGAAAATGCTCTTCCAAATTGAGTCACTTATCAGTACTTAGGGACAGCACATCACAAGCCCTATAAGTTTTGAATTTGTCTACCTGAATCATTCACATGAAAAAGTATCTGGCTTTTTTTAAATACTACTGTACAAAGCAATTGGAAAATGTTCATTTCACCTCAGACTTTCAAATCTCTTACATATTTTGTTAAAATTGCATGACATGCCTCTAAATAAAATTTTCTCCTTCAAGTCAGCCTAAGTGTTAAAAGTCAAGATTGCAACTTAGTTGAGCAATACATTAATACTATGTTGAGTTCTGGGCCAGCAAAACTCAAAAGGTCTGAGCTCAGGGAAGGGTTAGAAAGATAGCAAGAAGACCTAAGAGGAGAAATTGAGAGCTCATTTATTCTGATGAAGAGTTCAGGAGAAAGTCACAACTGCTTACTTGAGCAGCAGAGATATAAAGGAGAGCAAGAACTGTTAGAAATAGTCACAAATAGTCAAATAACACTTTTGGAAGAACATTTTCACACTAGTGTACAGATGGAACAGACATTGTGAAATTTTAATCTTTCCAAGACTCAGATGGAGAAAAAACACAAGGAGGTGGCCCAGTGTCTGGAAGTGCCCTCTTTTGACTGGCCAGTGAAGCTAGAGGACTCCAGCATTCGTATGGTTATATGAGGTAAGCTCATTCTATTTGTTCATTACTAGACCTCTGTTGGGGTACACAAGACAGAGAGTACTTTATACCTTATTAGCATAAGAGATTTGATAAACAAAATGCCTTGGCAAGAGCTAACAGAACTTTGAGGATAAAGATTGCAAGAAGGTTCAATCAGACGGGTTTACCGGAAAAAGAAAATTACATCAGACTTCTGCAAGAAAGAGATATTTAAAATGTATAAGTTTTTTAGGTGATCTTTAACCCAGTCATTGTAGCAAAACATTTCTAGTCTCTCTAAAATAGTATACAAGCATTTGTATCCCACAATAAAATCGGACGCTTTGACCACCTCAAAGTCTTCCTTGTCTCTCTTCATTGCTGATAGACCACCATAACATGTGTCTAATGTTACCAAAAAAACATTAAATAATTGTCTGGGTTGTTTGGAGGTTTTTATGGCCAAATAAGGCACAAACAATGAAGTAAAGATGTGAAAATCCTTACAGATCCACAAGCTTGAAAAACCAGGAATATTAATATTTCTTCCTAATTACATATAATTTATTAAAATATCAACCATTTAAGTTTATATTAATGATTCGTTTTTATACTAGCCAGCCAAAAGAAACTGCAGATATTTACTGTAGAAGGTTGACAGCAGATTGCATTTCAAAAGGGAAAAGAACATTGTATATTTGAAAATTAAATTTATATAAATAATGTGATTTCCCTATGATAAATGTAATTTCATCAACCTTGAGATTATTTTTTATTATCTAACTATTTTTATGTAAGAAAGTAATTATATTGTTGATAAATAACTTGCAGCCCCTCTTAAAAAACTTGCAGCTATTAAGACAAAAAACCTATGTCCCTTATTGGTTAAATTTCCTTTTAAAATAAACACATTTGAAAAAGTATTCATACTATATATATATATCTTTCTGCTGTTTATATATAGAAATAATTTTATTTCTATTTCTTTTTGTCAGCTCAAATTGAATAGAGCCTTAGCTACATGTTTTGAGTTTTTAATTAGAATTTGAAACTTAATTCTGTAGTTAGAAAAGCTTTTACCCTTTCAAAAAAGAGAAACATGGGCTTTAGCCTGAATTTTTCTGCAGATAAAAATATATGTTCTATATTTCAGAAGAACTGGCAAGAAAATTAATTGAAAAAAAAGTTCTTGCAACTTTTCCACAACATGTATAGTATTTCAGTCATGAATATTTAATATACATGTCTATCAGTAGCTTTGAATTTTTGCAGTATTTCACTGTATTCAAAAGAAAGAAGCCAACTTATCATTGTTTAATTGTGCTACAGGGCATAAACTTGATTTGAGCTACAAATTATTGATTTGAAATATGTCGGTGGATATGAAGCATTTTGTGTATTTATAAGTCAAGAAGTTTTGCTGTGTTGTTTTTGTAGCTTTTTTTTAAATTTAGAAATTGATTTTGAATTTGTATATGTAGCAGTTTGTTGTAAACCTGCCCGTGAAATACAGAGTACCAGGGAGCCTACAAATGGAGTTGTGACAATTAAAAGGAAGAAGGTATTATTCTGAGACTCAAAGAAGGAAGAAAGAAATGCTTTGAACAGAATGAGAAAAAAAAATTTAACAAGCACCTTGGAAAGATACTTGCAGTTGAATAGAAACATTAAGAACAACCTTTATCTTATCAACTAACTGAAAAATCACAGAATTGCAAAATTATTGAGGTTGAACGGGAGCTCTGGAGGTTATGTGGTCGCACCCTCCTGCTCCCGCCCAGCCACCCAGAGTGAGCTGCCCAGACTCATGTTCAGATGGCCTTTGAATATCTTCAAGGGTAGAGATTCCACAAGGTTTCTGGGCTTTCTGTGCCAGTGCTCAGTCACATCTACAGTGAAAAAATGTTTTCTGATGCTCAGAGGGAGCCTCCTGTGCCACAGTTTGTGCCACTGGCCCTGGTCCTGACACTGGGCACCACTGAAAGAGCCTGGGTCTGCCCTCTTTGCACCCTCCTTTCAAGTATTTTTATACATTAATAACATCCTCCTGAGCTTTCTCTTCCCAGCTTGAGCAGTGCCAGATCTCTCAGCCTTTCCTCATTGGAGAGGTGCTCCAGATCTCAATCACCTCAGTGAGTCTTTGCTGGATTCTCTCCTTTATGTGTCACTTGCACTCTGCACCCAGAACTGGACACAACCCTGCAGGTGTGGCCTCACCATGGCTGACCAGAGGGGAAAAATCACCTGCCTTGACTTGCTGGCAATACTTTGTGTAAAGCAGCCTAAGACACCATTAGCCTTCTGGGCAGCAAGGGTGTTTCACTGGCACATGAACACTTGGTACCTCACAGGACCCCTGTGTCCTTTTCTGCAAAACCAAAGGCTTTAAATCAAAAGACAATTAGAAGTTTGATTAATGTTGTCAACGTTTTACAGTTGTTTTTTTTTTTTAAACAGATTCTGAAAGACTTGATCTCATGTATCTTTATGCAGATAGGCCAGGATTTTAGGAGACTAAGTGATGTTGTGAACTTGGTAGCTTTAGCGGCACGATTATTCTCTAAAAGGCTAACGTAATTTTTAAGTAAAGTTCCTCTCTGCCCTAAAATGAAAGCCAATATCCATTTCATATTTTTCCCCATCATTTAAAGGGGAAATGACAACTAATTTTCTATCTCTTCAGCTACTTTCAAAATTTATTTCTTTCAGCAACTTCAGTATAACAAAGAAATCTATTGACATTTCATGTTTTTTGTGCATTGCCAGACATAGAGACCCTAAAAATGGAACATACATTCTATTCCCAAAACTTTTTACAAAAAGAGAAGAAGGAACACAGTAATGAGAAGAATATAAATGTAAGAAAAGACGTGTATTTGAATAATCATCCCAATCTGACACTGTTTCTTGTTCTTTTATTCTGAAAGAAGCTTAACTGGGTATGCATCGTCTTTGGTTCTCCCGTTGTGCATCTTCCTCCTTTCTCCACATTTCTATTTTTAGGTTTGCTCATTTTATACTTTCTTTAGCAACTTGGAAACTCATCTCTCAACCACATCTTCCTGCAGACCTCCCGCAATGTACTTCCTTTCAAGTCCCCAGAGCCCACAATACATTTTATCCCACAAGAAAACAAGAACAGAATGTTACTGGTCTGTGTTTTTACAGCCAATTTGCTATAATCACTTTCCTTTGTATTGTATAACAGAAAGTACAGTACATCATCTTCAAGAACAGAGACACTTCGTCTCAACTATTTTTAACAGATTTCTGGTTTTCTCTTTTCAACTCCTTTTCTGTAACTCCCCTGCTATCTTTCTCACACCACAGTTTCTGGTTTGACAATAAACACTGAATTTTTACCCTTGTGGTCAACATCAATCGAGGCAATGAATTGTTGAGCCTGGATAGGCAGGATGTTTTACATTTGTTAGAGATTTAAAAATATATGTAACCAGATACACAGCATGCAATATATAAAATTGAAGTTACTGTAAACTTGCCTTTTTTACTGAATGACAATCTAGAATTTTATTCTTTTTAGCCATCTTCACATTTTTACATTTATAACTTTTTTAATATTGAATAAATTAAAAAAATATACTCCCCTGCCATTTGAGTAACAATGATAAAGAGGAATATACAGTCCTCAAGAGAAAAAGTTTCGTAAGTTAAAAAAAACATAAGTTGAAGGTTTTTGAGAGAAACAGGCCTCCAACATTTCCTACTTTCTTGGAGAAATAATCTTTTTTTTCCTTTAAGGAAATTTTATCTCTTTCCCATACACTTTCAACAGAATTTTTGAGTAAATTTTTCCCTCATCTTTGTTTCTTGTATAGTTTTAGTGATCAGTTGTCACCCATCACAAAACCAAATCTATTTTTTGCTTTTAAACCTCAATTGCTTTATTCTTTAGAAGACCTTCATCAGTGTTAACTCATTTTTTAACTTGCAAAGCTACAAGGCAGCTAATGGATTTAATGGATTCACAGAAAACCCATTCTGGAAATTCATCTTAGGAGGCAAACTTATACAAATCTCTCTAAGGGTTTTGGTTTGGGTTTTTTTGGTTTTTTTTTTTTTTTTTTTTTTTTTTTTTTTTCTAGAAGGGCAAGTCATACAGCTACTCTCCTTTACAGCATTCTGATGAACTAAAGAAATGCTGACTTTTAACACAAGACTTAGGAAAGGTCATGGAGTTTTTCTTTATGAGGTTGCCAGGATCACATTTTAGTACTAGACGTAAATGTTGAATAATGCTTGAATTACAGTGACCACATGCAAATGGGGAACTAAAAACTGTCTCTCTAAGGCTGAAAAACATAAGTGATGGGCAACAACTATACTGTGCCTGGTTTTAATTTTTATCTCAGACTTGATGACATCTAAAAAAAATGGAGCTTTTTCTTATTACTTCGGCATTTTTACAGTTTCCATTTCTTCCAGCCTTCCTCATGACTAAAATATCAACCAACAGTGGGTAAAACTGGAGATGCAAAGACTAAAAATGGATTTCCTTTGTCAAGAAAAGTTGAAAGATGATTTATTGAACTCACTCAGAAGAAACCTGAACAACACGCAAATACCCACTGAAGACGAACTACTGCTTTGAGGACCACAAATGAAAACCACACAGAATCTTATATACCATGGCAACTAGTGCTTACCATTGTAAAAGTAAAAGCAAAAAAACAAGTACAATAATTAAAAACTACAGATGGGACACACAGCTAAGTTTAAAAATAAATAATTTAACAAATACATTAAGTTCCTCTTCCTGACAGCCATATGTTAGTCCAGTCACAGGTACCATGAAGCATGACTATTGCCTTTAATTCTACTCAATTGTGAGTGATGGTTTTCCTGTATCCCATTTTGCAAGCCCCTTCCTGCAAATGCATGAAGATCATTATTATAAACTTCATTATTATAAACTTCCACTGGTAATGCAAATTTGGGACATGGGAAGAAAGACCTTTGAAAGAGATTTGTTTTGTAAGTTTGGTATACAAAGTGTTGAAAAGGTGAGTGTATATAATAAAAAAAATGTTGTTGGTTTAGCAGAAGATGTTAGCAATGGGTGGAAAATAGATATGATGGTTATTTGGAATGATGTACAATTTACTTCAGTTACTTCCAAAGTAGTCATGTACGTTAGGAAATGATCTGTTACTCCTTGTAAGTGTCTGCTCCTCTGAAATCATTTTCAAGAGAGTCTAGCCCAATGCACTGTAATTTTTTAAAGTTAGTCAGTCCATAGTCTGTCTTAAATTGCTTTTCAATGGCTTCTTTAGCTTTCTAGAAATGTATTATGTATGCATCAACAGTATATTTTCTATGTCAAGCACTGTTGGGTCTCAATCTATTCTAGATTTTTTATTTGGAAAAATCATGTCAACTTGCACTTGAAGCTGTTTACATGCAGCTCCAGCAAAGTCATATTTTCTCCTTCTGGAGGCAAATAATACACTTTCAAAAAGTGCTAATTACTGTAAGAGTGTCATTGAAAATATGACAATCTATATTTATACTCAAATACCATATTTACAGTTTGACTTTTTTTAAATTTATATTCTTAGAACTATGTTCACCCTCCCTTTTACTTCTTCCCCCACACACATTCACCCAGAACTAATAAGAAATGAATCAGCTTACTGTAATGCAATATAAAGTTCTGCACACATTATATCCTATTCTTTCAGCTAGTGCCAAGACAAGGCTAAATCTTTTTAGAGCATGTAGCCTTAAAATACAACCATCTAGAAGAGGTTTACTGCAAATGCTACAGAAAGTGACTCTTAGATTTACTAGATACTAAACTTCATATAGTTTTCACCTATATGCTTCACTTGTGCATTGCTGTGGTCCAGAAATTTATGAGCAAAGGCTGCTGTGGTTCCAGAATGGGACTGGTGTAATGCTGCTGTATGTACACACTCCACTGAGCTGAGTCCTGCTTTTAGAGATTAAATGAAGCATGTAGGAAAAACAAAGGTTTTATGTTATTGCTCTTGGCACTTGATATAAGATGCAATATGGCAAGGCTGCAGTATTGGAATGTGTTCATGAGTCAGAACTGACGTAAAAACAGCACAGATTGAGCAATATTGCAGTATGGCTATGGTTCTTACATTGTATATTGTAAATGGCATTCTTACAAACTGTGGTGTGCAACCAGTATGTTTTTAGGGTTAAAACCAGTACCAGCTCTAACACAAGTTTATTGCTGGCCTGCATTGACATTATCATAACTTAAACCTGCTCCCTGCATAAACTGACTAAATTCTGACACAGTGCGCTCCCAAACAGAACATTCTTTAGTAACATACTCTATTGCATAAAAGATATATTCAGCCTGTATATAGACACTAGCTGCAAGGAACTATTAATTAATTAATTTATTTATTTATTCATTTATTTACCCCTCAAACTGTTGAAATAATGTAATAATTACACGGACTCCATACTAGATGGCCTCCTTGCCCTGGAACATCATGAACGAATCTGTACCAAGCAGTCCTTCATAAAGATATTGTGGCCCAAGGTGAGAGTCTGGAGAAACCCCTGATATTCCTTTTGAGTTGTGGTCATAGCAGCTAAGCTTGGAGAACCAGCCTTTGACATTAACACCATGTAAAAAAGGCTGTGTAATGTACGCTTGTGGACTCACCTCGCTAGGAGTGCAGTCCTTCAAAAAGACGTCCAAACATAGAAAGACAATTTCAACAAGGTTTCAAGTTAAGTTTCAGCAAAAGTTGTGTCAGAAAAGTAGTTTCATGGTGCAAAAGACCAGCCCAGCTTGGATACCAACACTCTGTAATTTCATACAATGTGCTAAGGAATGCTTACTCAGGTTTGACCTACGCATTACGACATGGGCAACAGACTGAGAGGAGCTGACTAGAGGCATAGACATCCATAATTCTATGGCTGGCCCTGCCAGACCCCTGGAAAGCTGAGACAATTGTTTCAACTGCTGCCAAAACACTGAAGAGTGCTTGTTGGAGGTTATTCTTAATCAACAAGAACATGGTTCTCACCTCCCCATTACCCACAGTAATTTGCAAGACTTGTTTCTCCCACTCAACTGCACCTTGCAGATGATCGTCTTTCCCTCTCACAGGAATATCTGTGATATCCTCACAGGAATATCACAGACAGAAATAGACTCTTACATGTTATAATAGCATATTTAAAAGCTGTTTATGCAGTGCATATATAAATGGAGCAAAGATTCCCATGCTCATACCAAAGTGTTATTTTTTCCCCATTTATATATATATGCACTGTTTTAAACTGTATGCCCAATGTATAAAGAAAATGAAAGCAATTCTGCATGTTGCAGAATTGTTCATGCAAAAGGCCAAATTATTACAGAAGGACTTTGTTAAGTAGCAAAAAAACCACAATTCTTGACTTCTGCACTTCCTGCATGCATGCACACTTGAATAGCAAAAGGTCTCACTAACACCAAAATTCACTATGGACTGAGCAAAATATTACACAATCTATAAAATTGCCACTGGTGTGATGCCTTAAATTATCCTACAATCTCATGAATGGTGTTGTAGGAAGTAAAGGATAACATTTATGCTTTGCCAATATACTTAGATTTCATTTTCCCCATTGGCTTGTAAGTTACTAACTCGTTTTCTCACTGTAACAGATGTAAAGATTAAGGTGCACAGAGAATGATTTCCTGGAGAAGGGAATGGAAAGGGAAATAAAATATACTGAAGGATCCTATCTAGTCACAAGAAATTTTGAAAAGCTTAATTTTCTGTTCAAGGAAAGAGATGCAAGAGAAAAAGAATGGAAATAAATGACTGAAATGATGGCAGCAATCAGGAAAGAAAAATGTTCCAAAAGGGATTTCTACAAAAAAATAAAAGTGGCACTGGAAGACAGGTGTTTCAACCTTTTGAGAAGAAAGGTTAAGCCTTACAAGAACTTCAACCACTGATTTTATACAAAATACTTTCTCTATCCTCCATAAAAATTGACAGTCTACAATAATGGTAGTGAGTTTATGATCACATTATAGATGGAAGTCAGTGAAGTGAGAAAAAGTGTTGCAATTCTCCTACCTTAAACTGACTCAACGAAGTCCACTACTATACTATTCCATCATTATTAAAATTCAGATTCTGCATACAATGAACAGTGAACACATGAATTATTAATACAATTATCTTTTGGATTTAGGGGTTTTTATTGTATTTTGGATTTGTTTGGGGTTTTTTTTTACATATTTTTATTTTTTCCCCTGGGCAGCTGCTGCTGTTGCCCTAGATTCACAATGTGTAGTCACCAGTGTTCAGATGAGACTAAAGAAGCAGCTCTAACAAAACCAGCATGATCTACGGCCTTGTTTTAGAGAGTGGAATTGAGGTAAAAACATAAAAGTAATTTTAACCTTTCCATAGCTTTTCATTTTTACTGCTGAACAAATACGAAAACAATAGATTTCTTATTGTGACTGAGGCATCACTTTTGCAATACTTTATGTAAGATAAGACCATGTTTTTCCTGGAAAAGATGTGTCTTTTGGGTTACTGACCATGTACAGGAAGGAAAAGTTCTTGTGGAATAATGCAAAGACATTCATGAAATTAATGTCAGCATTTGTTTAGAATAAAAGATGCGCCGTAAACCTCTACAACTCATGCAGCCATGGCTATCACCCGAAAATAGGAGATACTTTCACTCCAAAAAGTCAATCCATGTTTTTTCCAGAAGGGTGTGCAAATGCTAGGGTTGTTTATGCATAACCATATAAATCCAAAATATAAAATGCTTCTCAGCAAGCATGGCAGAAATAAGTTCTGTGCAATGTAAAAATTGAATAATTAATTATCTCTAAAAAGAGTTTGAATTTATTTCACTCTCTGTCTCTAATAGTTTTATATTTGTATGTATGTTTTTCTGCCAATATCCCCCAAAGCGACTGCATTAAGAAACTCATTCTGAAAATATTTGTAGAACATCTCATGGAGGAAAATATGACCCACAAAGTCCACTCCTCATACAGGGGACGGAAAAAAGTCAAATGTCTCTGAAAGTTAGCAAAGAAAGATTTTTCATACAGCAAGAGGATGTTTTCAAAATACAGAACTGTTTATACAAAAACTCATTGTGATGCTACTTGTTTTTTCTAGTTCTTAAATATTTTATTAGCTAAAAGCTTGACCCCAGCACAACAAGGTGTGTTTCATAACTAGATAAATGGGATGTTAGACACATTCTCAGCAAATTGCTGTAAAATTACTAACGTTGCAGCATTAAATTACTAATGTTGCAGCAGCATGACACATGAAAAAGAAAAGAATAAAAGAAAATCTTAGTCTGGCAATATGAATGGGCAAGTTCATTTCTTCCTGCATTGTTGGTACTGCAGATTCACTATCACCTACAGAGTACAGAAAGATTTTAAACAGATGTTCTGATTGACATAGGAGAAAGAAACAAATACCACACATTATCTCTTCTAAAGTATTTAAAATATGGAAAAGATTAAATGAAAGAAACACTTATTAGAAATGCTTTTTTTGTCAATTCATTGTACTGGACAATTTGGAAAATTAAGTATTTTTTGCCCTCAGATGTTGTCTTGTATTATTACACATAATTGCTTTCTTCCTTTGACATTATAATATAGGATGCCATTGACCATGAGATTAATCGAATACTAATCTGATAGCAAAATCAGAGAACAATTCAAGATTTTATATCTAGTGCAACTCAAGTATTCTGAATTCATCTTATCCCAAAAAAATCTCTTGCTTTCTTCATGGTTTTGGGACTTATTTCTTTCCATTTGTTTACTATTAGATTCCTTGGGACGTCTTGCTGAGAATCTTGAGAGACCTGATCTCACACATCCAATTTCTGTGTAGAGGCTATTAGCATCCACATTAATAATGCTTCAAATGATAGCAATATTGACTTCTATTTATAATATATTTTAAGTTCTGTGACAATTAAACTGTGCTATTATCTTTAATCATTACTACCAACACCCAAACAAGTCCTGACAGTGTGTATTACAGCGACCATGCTCACTGAGCATGCACTGCTAAACAATTATATTATAGCCATGCTGGGAATGGTTTGAGAATGAGCCCTTCAGATTTCTCAGCACAATTAATTCCCATTAATATACAGAAATTACAGTTTCCTTTACTGCCTAATTTGCTGTATAGATAGCATCAGATACTGTAATCATGGTAATTTTTTCTATTTTTTATTCCCCCAAAGAAAGAAAGGAGACGGATCAAGGAAGCAGAAGTAGGTATAGAGGAAAGCAATGTTCATGGACTTTGAGAGTGACAGAATATAATTTAAAACACAAAAACAAGCATGAAAGCAAGATGGAAGGAGGCTTTAAGGTCTGAACCACGGCTGTCCCCTGACACCCAGCAGGTTTCACTGCAGCGCTGGGGATCTGTGGCGTGTATTGGCTCCAGGTCTGCCAAGTTCTTCCAGCCATCCTGTCATGTTTAGCGAGATCACTCATGTGTGCAAGGTCTTGCAGAAACAGAGCCGAGCAGGGAAAGGTGATGTAGAAGAAATGTGTCATGAAGTCACCATATCCTAGCAGGACAAATCTTGACTAAAGTCATATTTTCACTTTTTTCAGTATATGAGTTAAAACAATATTTATCTCTCTCTTCACTGCACCTTATGTGTTTTCCTGAGCTTTCCACTCAACACTTGAATACAGAAAAAGATGCAGCTCTAAGACTGTATTATGACACTTCTTGTAGTAGCTGTTCAAAAAGGAATAAACTATATTTTGTTTTTCCAGCCTCATTTTTATTCACTTCCTAAACATCAAACACAAAAATAAGAATTTATCTGAAAACAGATGGATGTAAAGGTGTGTTGGATAGGAGCTGTCAGTCCAGTTCAGCATCTCCTTGGTGAGCCATGTGTTACTGTAATTATTATAAAGAATAGCAGTAAAACCATAAGATGTGCAGTCATAGTTTTCAAATATTTTATTTTGAAAAGCTACTGCTACATATGTCAGTTTTCATTTAGCAAAACTGTATAAACATTGTAGCAATCTATAAATATTGATATTTAATTATTTTACTGAATCATCGAAAAGACAGAGGTATTTTCAGGTGGAGCTTTCATTGTAAGAGATAGAGCTAACAGCATGCTTATAGCTTTGTAGCTTTTCCTTTCAAGGGAAAGAAAACATAACCCTAAATTTAAACCCTATATTTAAATTATAGATTTGAGAGTCTGCAATCCAAGAAATCCATAGAAATTCTAGTTCCCTGACCAGGGACTGAAAGAGATGGAAAAAAAATTAAAAAAAGAAATCTGAAAATCATGGGTTTTCATTTTGAGTTTCAGACCATTTAATTCAGTTACTCCTGTTTTTGTTTGCAAGAATGTTTCACTGAACTTCCATAGCAATTAAGAAAGACAGAAGATGTTCTTAAAAGCTATTTAGTTTGTACTAAAATAAATATATTTGGTTTTTACAACAGAAGCAATTTTTTTTAAACCAACCTACTGAGGCTAGCCTATTAAGAAGAAAATATAGTTCAGCATTTATCATTTACAAGACTATGTTTGTACATCTTACATCATAACAAATTGCTTGCTTGCTTACAATTTAAATTTGACCTCTTTAGGAAACCTGTACACTTTTTTCTCTACAGAAGAGTTTGAACAATATCACCATGCACAATCTTTTCTCTGCTTGGCAGACTCTGAGCGAAGCTGAATTCCCAATTAATTTCCTGAAGTTTATGTGTCTAATGGTTTCACAACACTGTATTCTCTTTGAAGAAAATAAAGTTGACTAGACAGCATTTTGGTGCATCACAAGCCTGAAATCATTGCAATCAGGAAGAAATATGACTGCGACACAGCAGGCACAGACAAATTATATTTCATTTCATTTACTGTGTCAGTTATGACTACAGAATGAAAATTCACTATTCTTAAAAAAAAGAGAAAAATTTAAAAATAAAGGAAGACATGATTATATGAAAGATTCCAAATGTTTCAGGTTTGCATATAAAACACTTTTTGTTATAGGAAAAATAGTCTAACTGAGCATTTCTGACCAGGCTTGTTAGTATAAACCAACATTTTTAAGGCTTACATCAAGATGCTATTTATGTTGTCTCATTAACTGCAGCCTGGGGAAAACAAGCTTTGAAAGACCATGTACCAAACCTAGACCACATATACATGAAAAATTATTTTAAAAATAGAAAAATAGAAGGATTCTCAAAGTTGATGCAGTACATACCCTGAATATTTTACAGCATCGGTACAATAAGCTTAAAAATAATTATTATGATTAACTAGAGAGATTTCTTTATATGTAAAAAAAAAATATCCCATTTAATGCCAAAAGTGTTCCTTATTCTATTCTGAAACTTAATTTGCAAATAAAATAGTAATTTTAAGAATTAAATAATATGAATTTTCATTTAAAAAATGGGGACATAACATTTCCTGTGTATGTAGTGCATGTGGGTATAGCTATATGTTGCTAATGTACACTTTTTTTCAGAGAAATAAATAATACTCAAAAATGTACCACTGTTCACACACTTACCCACAAACATACAGATGTAAAGATCACACAGGCCACTAGTGAAAAGGGTACCACAATTATTTATAAATCAAGATGTATGTACATATATATAATTGCATACTCCCAGAGAGGGTGTTTAGAATATTCTTATCAGAGGATCTCAGCTGTTTTGGGCATACAGGACATTAAATTCTTGCTCAGAGTAGACCGTGTGTATCTCAAAGATACATGTTACATCACCCATATCTACAGAAATTCCATGTTGGCATTAAATACAATTGTGTTGAACAAGTGTCTTAACAACCTTAACAAGTTTGATCAAATGCCAAATAAATGTTAAGCATTCTAGAAAAATCACAATCAAAATCACTAATCTCGCACAATTTCAAAAAGAAAAACAAAGTTAAAATAATTCAAGACAGAAGTATTTTATATATCTCCATTAGAGGTATCAAATGAAACCCCAAATCAAATCTATTTTAAACATACATCTATTGTGCAATAATTCATTCACAAAAGTTATTCATGATGCTTAATTGCACCTACACATAACATAGTGTGAAAACAAAAAGAATGTCCAAATTTGAATCATATTAGTTGTGATGAAAGAGTGATTAAACTGTTTCTACTTTAATAAATAAACTTCTAAAAATTCCTTGAAACATTGTTTCCAAACAAAAGTGAGGAAAGAACAGACTGAAGAGGTATGATTTACTGATACTGTTCATATAAAAGGTGAAGGCAATGTAAGGCCATTACAGTAAGTCAAATGTTGTTTTTCTCTTTCTCTCTTTCTTTTTCCTTCTCATCTTTCTCTTTCCTTTTCTCTTTTCATTGCCCTTTTCCTTTTTCTTTTTCTCTCTTCTTTTTTTTTTTTTTTTTTTTTTTTTTTTTTGGGTAGGGGTTGTTTGGATTTGAATTTTGGTTTTGGTTTTGTTTTATAGGGATTAATGACTCAGACTTCTTTCTAACTTGCATAACATTTTGTTTTATGGATTAAAACCAGCATGCCATTGGCTGGCACAGTCCCAGTGCTTATATAAAAGGGATCAAGGAACTAGTTTTTCCTGAATATAAGAGAAGCATCAATGTCAAAAAATCCCTGCTTTCTTTTCCTGTCTGTTCTCCAGATGACTTTGCAATACTGAATTATTTACATCTTGACAAAGGCTGTGATATAATTCCAGAAGTTTTACAAGAGGATCTCTCCAAAATTTTCCACCTCAGTCAACAAGACATATGATATTCCCTGAGCATAACAACTTTACTGCCAAAAAATAAAATATGTTTCTGCTTACTGCCAACCCACCTGACTTTACCTAAGTAAATTCCTTGCCAAATCCATCAGCCTTTCCACCCTCAACCCTAAATCCATTCATTCTTGCTCAATTTAATATGCATTCTCTAACCTACCAATTCATGAAACATCATTTGATAGACCTAAAATACACTGAAGTGGTATGACTTGGGAGTGGGGCAGGGGGCATTAGTTATATGAATGTTGATCTTCTCATTTGAAGTATGCACTATAAATTCAGAGAATAAGACCTCATTTGGTCTGAATGAATTTTTCCTGACTGCCGTAATTTGTGCAGAAGAAATTCATGGGTGTACAAGTGCCAATACATTGGAAGTAGGAAAGATCCCCCACAGAATGCAGGGAAACACAAGCAGCAGCTCCCAAAAAGCCACATTGAATAATTGCATCTATGAAATTCAAAGACCAGGTCTCCTCTAAAAGCACACCCTGAAACTTTCAAACTAAAAAATCACATTTATGCTTGTCTGGTACATTCTAAGAACCAAGGCAGCTTTGTTTTGATTATTAGTGAAGACAAAGTAAACAATAACTTTTTCACTACAGATTCTTGCCATATTCTAAGATTAAAACTGGGACAAATTCAGACAGGCAGGAGAAATTCAAAACCCCCTTTACTTTTATTTTCATGTCTTTTTGGTTTAAAATCATGGGAGTACTCAGAAGACTGATACTACTGCGTAGGAAGCGGGAGCATCTAAACATGAATGGTGGGAAAATAAACTTAAGAGAATAGGATGCTAGTACAGCCAGCTACTGTTATTTAAAAACCTGGTTACAGAATCAACTTAATTACTTAGTCTGTCTTGTAACCTTACCTCCAAACTGAACTGTAGGGAAAGAAATGCTGTGTGCTAGGAGGGCAGGGAGAGAGCAAAATGACAACACAAAACAAAAACAAAAAAAACCCCACAAAAAAACCTAAAAACCCCAAAAAATCTGAAGGACAAAAGAAACAAAAGAAACTCAAAATATGCAGAAAAGAGAGAGGATTTTATAAGGGGCAAACTTAGATCCACCCCACCTACACTGAAGCACATAGTTAAGGAACCTTGTTAAAGTAGCAAGCTCTCCTTACAGCCAACCAAAGATGGTAGATGCCCTCAAAGCAGAAAATGTGATTGAAGCACACATGTGATGCTGTGAACCCCAACCCCAAAGAAAGTCACCTCTCTTCAGAAACTGCACCTAGAAATTCAGGGCACCTGCTCTGCCCAAAGAAGACAGCATTAACTTCTCACAAGTAACTCCTTGAGGATGGATGGTTCCTCCTGTTCTAAGAGTTTGAAATGAAACAAAGATATCAAAACAAATAAATCAGAGATTTTATTTTAGGAACTTTGAAAACAGTCGGAATTTATTAATTACTCCAAATCATAGCTCTCCACTTGGCTAGCATGCAAAACGCATAACAGTTTAAAATTTACCCCCAGTGGAGTGATGCTATTTGCCCTATCTTCAGGCCATTGAAGCAATTGTTAGAGGGCTTTGTCAAATTCAGGCATAATTTTGTTTCTAGAAGGTAACATTGAAGTTCAATTACTGATGATACTAATTTGTCAGAGAGAATGTTTTATATCATCTTTCAACTATAGTAATCCAGACAGATAGGTATGAAGATTATGAGTTGAAATTTATCTGGATGTATATGCACATTCCTTGTCCATACGCATTTTGTACGACTCATTATTCATAATGCTCCTACATACTATACAGGTGATTATAAATTCATTTTCCTTTCATGTCCTCTGTGGATGTGAACACTTTGACTGATATTCTCAACAGTACATTTATCTCTTTCTCAGAGTAGACAGATGAAAAGAAATGACCTATTCTAACAATATGATTATTAATTTTTGCCAGAATTCATTTATACTGCTTTTTAAAGCTCCCTGGTATCATGTGTTTTCCTCATTTCTTAGTGTTCCAGTATTTCATTTCCTGCATAAAATACCTATAAGTGGATTAGAAAGCAAGCATTAAAGATACAGTATATATGGCATTTCAGATGATGATATATTAGCAAAAACAGGACCAATGCTCCTAGGTGCATTTTTACACTTTGTAATGATATTTGTTCTTTTACAGAGGTACCTGAACAAAACACTTAAAGAAAAACTATGGAAGTCCTTGAGAAATTTTGGTGGTTAGAAAAAGCTGCACTTTTCATGAGACTTTTTAAATTAAGTCTGAGGGAAAATAATACACAAACAGATCATTTTTCAAGAAAGGTGATTTTCATCTGTCCTCGACATACATTTTGTTGTAACCCAGAAATTACCATAATGAATCTTTGATCCCATCTTCCAGTCTTGACTAAGATCAAGTATGAGTCGTTCAGACACTAACATTTTGAAACCATACCTTAAGTATGGAATAGTCTGTCATTAACGTAGAGCAATACTATATAATTAATAATTTATAATTAATCTACATTACATTGGACAACTAATCAACGGAGAATTGAGGCAGAAATACAGCAATGTTTTTAAAATACATGACAAAATAACATATAATATGTAAGCTTGTCCAAATCTATTCAAAAACTCTTGTTGTGCATGCTTACATACTTTTGTCTATACAACTTGCAATCTATTTTCAAGGCAATATAATGCATTTTATTAAATTTGAAGAGACACAATATGATCTTAAAGGCTATACTTGACAATATATTTCTGATCTGAAAAACCTGTTAAGTTTTATTCAAGTTATTCAAAAGTCATGCCCCATAGAGCCAGGAAAGAGCAACATGAAAAATGATCTCTTGTACATGTATACTATGGTTGTGTATAATTTTTTCTCCAATACAGACTCTGCTATGTGCAATGCTCATTAAATGAGTATCCAGTACTTCCTTTTTTGGAAGTTGCTTAATATAGGGACTTATATTTATTGCATATTTTAATACCTAATTTGGAGGCACAATTAGTCTTTCCTAGCAGTTTTTTAGAGGGATTATCTGTACAACACAGTGTTTGAAAAGACTGGCTCCTTTTCCTTTGCATCTACTCAATGAGGTTAGACTTCAGTAAAGATCTATCTTGACAAAAGAAACATTTTGAAGTAAAAAGACTTCTTTCAACACTGGGTAACAAACTCAAGGTACCTAGCACCTAATTTTTCAAAATACTTTAGCCTTTAGAAATGTGTTCAATGCTTCTTTGTCTTTGAACAAAGTATTACTGAAATCACAGACCAGATTATGCACATGCATTTTAGATTATTAGACCAGTTTTCTGAGAGATATCAGCTAGTTGGAGTCCAAAAACTGCCACTGCACATATGCAAACTAGAATTTTTGCCATTTGGTCAAACCTGGATGAAATTTTACAAAGGTAGCAAAATATTCTTTAGCACAGACACTCCTCTACCTACCATAATGTTTATAGGATCAGCATATTTATGATCCTAGCCTGGTTTTTTAAATTAAATGTACTGAACTGATATAAATTCAGTCAATCTGAATAAATTATCAGTCTGCAATATTTCAGATTGCTCAGTCAACAACTGACATTTGGCTCTGAAAGTCACCTTCAGTCAATCCTGCTGGTAACTTTCTATTTTTCTAAGGTAATTCTACACTAACACAAGAATAGTAACACTATTTAGAAGCAAACTAGATTTGCCCACCTCATTCCCACTCATCTCCTTGTCTGTTTTTCCAAAGTGAAACTGCCTCTTTTGTGTTCTCAGAGTATTTGCTGATTCAGTTGTTTCTGTAGGGTAGAGCACAATAAGTCTCATTAAATTATATAATATTTCCTTACTTGTTACAGTCACTGTGGCTGGCATCCATACCTTTGAACACCAAATTGTAGAGGAATCTCTCTGCAGGAATTAATTATTATTTAAGCAGACAAGGTCAAGGGGGAAAAAAATAAATCAAAAAGTGACATCAGAAGCATTGATACTCTGAAATTTTATTAAACGCCGCAATGAACATGCAGCAGTTCAGCTTATGCAGAGCCATATAAGTTAGTTATTTATGGATCTTCATTTCCAAATAAAATTAAGAATATGAAAATAAATCTAAACACATTGCTTCTAATCTCTATAAACTGAAGTGAGAAACTACAATTTTTTCCCCAAAACTATTCAGGATCAACTCCTAACTTCTGGAACTTCTTAATCTATTCAAGCATAATTAAAATAACAGCTAGAAGTCAGGACATACACTTGCATAATGAGTGAAATGAAGCAATAAAACTATTTGATAGGGAGCTTTTTGTAGGTACTGGCTGCATGTAGTGACAGACTGCTTTGAGAAATATCTTTATGTTGCCTTTTCAAGGAACACATCTTTCTGGAAGAATACTATAAAAGAAATACATAAAATAAATCACAAAACGTCTGGGTTGGAAGGGACCTTGACGATCATCTAGTTCTAGCTCCCCTCCACATAGGCAGATACACCTTATATTAGACCAGGTTCTCAGAGTTTCTTCAAGCTGGCTTTAAACATTTCTGGTATTGCTGAGTCCACAACTTCTCTGGGCAAGCTGTTCCAGCCTGTGTCTCACCACCCCCACAGTTCAAGAATTTGTTCCTAACGTGTTATTCAAACCTACTCTCTTCCAGTTTGAAACCCTTCCCATTTGCCATCTCACTAGACTGTCTTGTAAAAAATCCTTCTGTCTTTCTTGTAGGCTGTCTTCAGGTACCAGAAGGTTGCAATTAGGTTACTCCAGTGCCTTCTCTTTTCCAGGATGAGCAGACTCAAATCTCTTGGCCTTTCCTTATACCAGAGGGGTTTCATCCCTCCAATCATCTTAGTGACACTGCTCTGGACTCACTCCAACAGCTCAACATCCATTCTGTGCTGAGGATCCAAGAGCTTGGTGAAGCACTGCAGGTGGGGTCTCATGAGAGGGAAGCAGAGGGCCAGAATCACTTTTCCTGACCTGCTGGTTTTGCTGCCTGTGGATGCAGCCCAGGATACAGTTGGCTTTCTGAATTGCAAGCTCACATTGCCAGCTCATGCCCCAGCACCCCTAAGCCCTTCTCGATCTGCTCTTGATCTGTTCATCCCCCTGTTCAATGATATCAATATCATTGATATTTGGGATTGACTCAGCCCAGGTGCAGCACCTTGGACTAGGCATTGTTACAACTCACAGATTCCCACGGGCCCACCTCTCAAGATTTTTGAGGTGCCTCTAGATGGCCTCCTGTCCTTCAGATGTGGCAACCACACCACTCATTATCTGCAAATGTACTAAGGATGTACTTAAACCCTCCATTTAATTAATTAAGCTATTAAATAACAGTGTTACCAATGCAGACCCCTGAAGGACACCAGCTGTCACTGATGTCCATCAGGACTCTGAACTCTTGACTACTACCCTCTAGACACAACTATCCAACCACTTTCTTATCCAACCAGTCCACTCATCAAATCCATTCCTCTCCAATTTAGAGAAGGGTGTTCTGGGAGACCAGTGTACACCTGTTCATGGTAAATTGTATTCTTCTGCGGTGAACAAATGAAATGCATGTGGGTTATGAGTTAAATAGTTTGAGGACCAAATTATCCACCAACAAATAGAAATGTAACTCTGAGATTAAATACAGACTCCTATTGCTCACATTGAACTAAAACTCACTTCAAAACAGCAAAGCCAAGAAAACATTTGTGATTTGTTGAAACTAATTAGTTATCAACATGCAGCATAGTCAACAACATGAAAAATTCCGTGGTCAAAATCTACAGCTGTAGTAATGTGAGGAAAATTAAACTTCTAGTGAAGTTCTACCTCGGGATACAGCCAAGTAGGGGAAACAGGTAACAGGTTAAGGTGCTGATTCCTCCTGTTTACTTAAGCTTTCAAATCACCAGTGTCGCAGCAGCCTTCAATCCAATGAGAAACTGAATACAAAAATCCCTATTTCTATTATTTTAGTTAATGGTAGGTAACCAAACTTTACTGGATTTAGCTAATTCCATCTAGTCAGACAACTCACACAAGAAAAGATCGAGGGCCTACACAGAGCCAATAACACCCTGTATAGATTAGAAAGACTTTTGACTTAGTTCTGCATAGCTCATTCACTGGCATGTTACTTCATTTGACATCTCAGAACTACCACATCAATTTCACTTCACTCAAGTATTGCATTCATACAGAGGCAAACATGTGTCACCTTCCCATGATGTCTCATGGCAAACTGCACACACTTCAAACAATGTATATCAACAAATAGATGGCTTCGTTTCACAGTGTACATTACAGGAAAAATCTTCACTGACAGCCTATTTGTCAGTGCATCGGATGCAGCACAGTAACACCAGACCATCTGGAGATTCCAGTGAAAAAAACACTTAGGGTGAAATTCCTCCTTCATCTACTGCTCACTGAAAGGAGGCAGAATAATGGGTCTTCTCTGCAGTTTGTCATAACGTCAGAAACCAGGAATTGACTGTGATGCTTTTATTTGTATTGGTTTGAAAAAAGATTGAATATGCTGTAGCAGTAAAAGCAGAGGCTCAAAATTAGATTGAATCATGACAAAACACTGTTAAGATTTACTCCTCCATTCTCACAAGGGGAGGAAATTGTATTGCATATACATGCATTTTCAGTCTTCAAATGTCTCAGTACAAACCCCAGCACACTACTCAGATTCAAACAGCAATTCTCACCACATTTCTTCATGAAACCATGCACACTACTGAACTATTTTGACTCATTTGCACCTAAGGATTCATGGTCACTAATGACTTAAGAGCTCCCAATGCTTTAAAGGGAAAACTGATTAACATATTTATTGGTGTATTTGTCAGGTGGAGTTTTAACCGCAATGTTGTCTTGAAGTGAAACATATTTTTTACAATTAGTGTGGCTTCTCATATTTATGACTTTCCACCAGTCTTTCCAATAGACACAAAGAAAAATAAAAGAATCTTCACAGCTTTTACCATGATTTCTACTTACTGTAAAATAACATTTAGTGCTACTGTTGGAGGAAAAGTTAATTGGATTATAGATTATACCAAAGTAAATATTGCAAATGAAATACCAAAAAGAATGAAAAATATTCAGATATAGCTTGATTGCAGATAGAAATGTCCTCAGGAGTGAAAAATCTGCATTTTTCAAATATTTGTGAAGTAATTAAACAACAATCCCACAGTAGCCATGCTATAATTAGTTTAGTAACTAAACACTGATGCATAAATTTTTGCTCATGTTTGCTGTAACATACATTATAGTTGAGGAATACCAGTTGCTGTGCTTTAGTCTGATTTGCTGCTGATTAACAGCAGAAGCCAAACTTAGAGCTTTTCAAGAACAGATGGTGCTTCTATCCTCTCCTTACTGGTCAGAAATTCAGAGAAAATAAGGATGAAGACGGATGTAGAAGGAAAAGAGAAGCAACCAAAAGAGGAAAAAAAAGTTTGGCAGATCCCATAAGCAGCTATAGAAACAAATTATACCCGTTTTCCACTGTGGGTGTACAAGTTTGAGGATTCACAGATGGCTTGGAATTCAGCTCCTCATCAGAGCTGAATGTGTTTCTAAGACAGTCTGAAAAGGGGGTACCGAGTGATTGCTGAATGTTATTTTTCCCACGTTTACTACTTTATAGTGTCCCTTCCTTACCTCCTTTTTCTCAAAATTAATGATCCATGCAGTGAGAATGGAAGTATTTTGAGGTACCAGGATAAAATGGACACTGACAGTATTTGCCCAGAACAGAAAACTAAAAGTTGTTTTCACTGTGGGTTTCCTAAAGCCTAAGGGGACTTGAGGAGTTCTCATATCCTCCTACCTACTCCTTATAAATAAAACCATGACTCACTTTTAAAAATTTGGTATCAAGTGAGTCACTTTTTTTGCACGAGTAGATTGAGACACCTTAATTTGGTGGTCTCCATTTCTCTACCAAGAGGGCAGGAATGCTTCAACATTCTTGGAAATACAACCAAATGTAAAGTAAGGCTCTCTGCTTCCATAGAGATAAAGAACCCCTTCTTAACTGTACTGAATAAACATTCACTCAGTATTTAGGTGCTAAAGTAAGTAATTAGGTGCTAGAACACAGTGCCAAAAACTGATTTGCTGTTGTTGACAAGGTATTGTCCATATTTATTCCAAGCCACAAAAATGTCAGTTTGGATCCAGGAATTTTCATATATTGATTATATCTCTTTATTCTCAGATGTCTTTTATTGCTGATGATGCTCTATTTGCCATCCAATTTTACCAGGCTCTGTCTGCTAGGACTTGCATTAATCTCTTCTTTTAAATTATAAAAAATCTAATATCTCACCCTTCTAGCATGTGTTCCTATTGATTAGTGTTATGAAAGAAGTAAGAAGCTTGTTTTGATCTCTACCAGACTCAGCAATGGACCTCTCATGCAACTGCATGACTTACTGCATGATTTTCATTCTCTGTGGTGACCCTCTTGAAATTTCATCAATACAGCTCTGCTTGTTGAACTATCAGTGAAAAAAAACTGCAGCAGCCTTGCTGAGCCTCTGTTTGCTTCTGTCATGGAGTTCATGGGGGCTCTCAATAATGGGAAAACCAAAGGTCCACACATGCCCTGCTTTACAACAGAAAAATCCAAGCATGTCCTATCAGATGCGGGCATTTAGTCTTTCTGTAAATAAAGTAGCTTAACTCTGTCAGCACAGAATAAAGGCAATTGCATTTAGACTTACTGTCTTTAGAAAACTGATAGGGGTTTCATAACAAGAGAAAGGCAAGACTGCTATAAAGAATCGTTAAATATTTAAAATGCTTCCAAAGCTAAGATAGCTGCAAGGAAGATTTCTCTGCGTTCTGCTAAGTTACATAGAACTCTCCTGGGGTACATACTAAAATACCTCGTGTTTTACAGGGCTGGTACAATCATGTTAGGGGTGTGTAAGTGTTTTGATGTGCCAGACACTGAAGAAAGGACTAATATTTGAAATCCTAAAATTATCTCTAGGTTACGTTACCAATAAATAAGTAGTGCCTAATAGTTTCATAAATAAACATCTAAACTCATGAAAAACATAAAATGGCGTGAAATGAAAGTCTAGAATGAAGAAATAGTAGACAGATTCTGTCTACATATGTTGGTGTTTGAATTACAGGGAAATGTTATTTCCACAAACCCTTACTTCACCAAAATCACTCTGGGCATGAAACAAGACAGGAACATTTATTCTCCTTCATTGTTCTTAATGAACTGCTGAAAAACAAATTTAGCATAGGGGAGAGTTAAACTGAAGTTTTCATTTTCTGGAATGAAACTATTATGTTAACTGTTATTCCCTCCCTATATATGCTATCACATATTTCAAAACTCTTAATAATTTCATGCAACAATGAAGCAGTAATTTACCTACTGCTTCTCTCAGCAAAATACTGTGAATCTTCATTCCCTTCCACTTGCAATACAGTCTCATAAATGCCATAGTTCCAAACTGATCTAGAGAACCGCAGGTTTTTTGTGATGGAAAAAGATTTTTACCATTTGCTTGCATGATTTAAAGACAATCTTCTCCAAAAAAGACTAAAGAAAATGCAGAACGTAATTCTAAAATCTCAAAACATCAAAGTCTGCTTTCCACAATTCATTGCAAATATCTCTCTGGACTTATCACACCTGTGAATACCAAGAAGGTAGAAAAATACCTCTGTCATAAATAAGAGTAGTGAGCATATAATGCCCTACACAAAACATGGCACATATCTTAAATACTAATTCAATTGGTATTACCTGAAAGTTCTTTGAAAAATGAATTACCTTCCATCTCACAGTTGAAGACAACATCCTGTCATGTTTAATCACTGGGAAAAAAAACACAGATGTCACAGGCCAGTCCATGCTTAATTTTGCTTAACTCTATAATAAGAATGGTCAAGTATTAAACTTCTTTTACAAAAAAAAAATAATTCTGATATTTCAAGAAAAATCCTTGAACTACATGAATCTTCAGAAAGGTTGAGAATGTTAATTAGAAGGCCAGGAGATAGCCTTTATCTTTTAATGCATTTACCGATATTTGGGTTTTTTTCTCCCAATCCTCTGAAATTACATCTCAAAAGACAGAATACATCTGTAGAGAAGCTGTTTAAAAACCCAAATGTTTGAAAATCCCCAGAAGATGCATGAAACAAAAGAGCCATAAAAGTAATGGCTGAAGTTATTGCTGCTAGTGCTTCTTATTTGCTAACATTTATTGCAACACAAAATGCTAGAGCAGAAAACTGCAATTTTCCTCTTCACACTAAAGATATTGTTGCAAGTAGAAAGACTGTGGGTGGGACTTATTTCAGGTTTAAACACCTACAAAAGATATCTGTAACAGAGTATGGAAGGTAACCTACTGCAGTTACTGAAACACAGCAAACAATTCAATACCTAATCACCATGTATCTTCAGACAGATAGGCTGAATTACTTGCTAGACTTCATTGACCTCATGGGAAACTTAAACTCCTTACAGCCAGCCTGTTCTAGCACTGCACCTCACGCTTGGTGTGTTTGATTGAGAACCAAAACAAAAGAAATTGATATTAAACCACAATCAGTGCTAGAAATGTAACCATTATGGTCCGTCCATCCGCCCATCCATCCATCCATGCATCCATCCATCCATGCATCCATCCATCCATCCATCCATCCATCCATCCATCCATCCATCCATCCATCCATCCCATGGTTATGACTATGATTATGCTTCATTATGGAATGACTACTAAACCCTGTAATTATACAATCAATATCTCACAAAATACAAAGTAATTTAAAACATTGAACATTTATTAGAAAAAGAATAACAAATACTTTGATGCTTCATCTGACTCGGAAAAGGAAAATGTCACTCAAACTGAAAGATTAGATGCTCAGGAAATGCTTTTTACCCATCAGCAAAATTTCCCTTTTACAGGACAACCTAGTAGCCTTGCAGACATCCAGCTGCTCAGAGTAAATACTGTCATATTGAAATCTTTCCCCAGCGACTACTCTCTGCATTCCATTCATCTTCATAAAATTCCTAGCAAGTCCTAGCAGCTCAGCAGGAGTCAAAGAGGAGATGTGAGGGCAGCAGCTGGGCGCTCCCACACGGGCACGTGTGCTCACGGCCTGCCGCGGCCAGGCCCAAAGGTCCCCAGCAGGCGTCGCGCGGCGCCTCCAACCAGAGCAAATTGATGCAGCTGATGCAGGGAGGCAAACACACTTCATTGGAGGCTGTCCGTGCTGAGTAAATGCACAAAAAGCAGCATCCCAGAATACTAAATCAGGGCAACTAGTGTGTGATGGCTTTTCAGTCAAGAATTTTTTCAAGCACAGATTTGGCGTCAGTTTTGATGGTATCTGGATGAGTAAGAAGATTCTCCTAAATGCAGTACTTTTATTGGTGTAAATAATTAATAGGCAAAGTCAGTATAATGGTGAAATGCTCACCAGGATTAGGTAGGAGTTACCGAGTTACATCTTCACTACTCACCATTCAATTCTGTATTAATTCATAAATTGTGAGTTACAAAGGGTTATGATAAGTATACTTCTGCCAACAAAGAATATTAACCTTAAGAAAAATACATTTTTTTTAATACACAGACCAATGGGATGCTCAAGAAAGTTAATAATATTTTTATTATTTATGGGTACACAAAAATCTTCCTTTTTAAAAAATAATTTAGATGTTCTAAAATTATATAACTACAGGGTAAATAAGTTTCTTTTTCTCCTTAACTCCTGCTTTCAGCTTCCAAAATACTTTTTCTAAAACCTTTAATCTCAATTCAGATGTGTCTTTTATATGGGCTAAAGAAAATTCTCTTGACCACACCACATCTTGCCTAATGTAGAGCAGGTCTGAGAAGACTGATTTCAGCTGCTCCTCAAACAATTTATATTCTCTGTTTTTTTTTTTTTAACTGGTTTTGCAGGTACATATATTTCTTTTGCAAGCTTTTGTTTTCTAGCTTCTGCAGGCTTTGGGGCTTGCTTTTTATTGTGTTTCCTCCAACAATTGGGCTCCTTTCACTAAGGCCAAATATCAGAGACTAATTACATCTTGGAGTTTCATATTTCATTTTTCCCTGATTGGAAAGAACTGACCAGCTGCCTAATTTTTTTAAAGATCTGAAACTAAATTAATCTGTGAGACGATCCATCCTTGGATATGCTGCTTTAAACTTCTCACAGCACCTACAGCCATGTCATTCTCTGTCCTGACTACTTTTCACTGTACCACTGAGCCCACCCCTTATTTCACCACTCAGTATGCCAGGACTACATTTTGCCTGCATGCTTGTGGCACTCAGACAAGTTTCAAAAAGAAAGTGACTGGCTGAGCCTAGATCACACTGACAAGCTCTTACCAGTTTGACTTTGTCCCCTCTTTTTTAATATCTCCTTTAGGAGACAACTGTCATCTGCATATGCATAAATCCAAAGCTCAAGGTTTTTTTGTCTCTAACCTTCTCCAGCTACAACTGGGGTGCATCTATATGTGGCTGTGGCAGCCTTCCAGTCTTTCAGCAAAACTGCTGGTGTGGTTCATGCTATTTAAGTCACATGTACATTTTCAGGCTTGCTCAGCTGCGCTGTCCTTTATAGTAACTCCTTTTTATATGTTGCCTCAGGTTTCATGTTAGTAAATTATTACCCTTTTACTTTCCTTTACACAATTTCAAAAGACATCATGACAAATCTAAGCCTAAACATATTTCAAAGAATTATTCTCAGAAGAAAAAACAACAGCACAAACCACAGAACTGCATTTATATTAAAAACACAGCAAGAGGAAAATTAGCATAAGACATAACTTCTGAAGTGGAAATAAAGCAGAATAATGCACACTAATCAATGACACTAATGAGGCTGGCAAAATCCCAATTACACCATTTTATCTGTGGGTACAGTCTCTACTTCTGACTTATAACATTGATCAGGTAGTAAAACAGATGTGTTTTGTTAATCTCTAAGAGTCAAGGTCAGAGTTATTCAGCTGAATCCTAGGAAGAAAAATTTGGCCAATAACATGACAACCATTATTTACTTCTATTGAAGCTTGCATTTAAAATTCTTACCAAAAAAGTGTTACCATTGAAAAATATTTTGCATAGGTGAGATGCACAATTGTTACTAACATAATAATTATGGCTAAATTAGATATTTGAATATGATTATAGACTTTTCCTTTTATTTTTGACAATATGACCCAGAAGGCTTCACACATTATCAGGTCCTTATTGTGCCAGACAACAAAAGAGATGCAATGAAGATAAACACTGAACATGACTGGACTTGACAGAAAAGCACCATAAATCATAAATCTGCAAATCAAATCTCATCAGAATTATCAGTGACAGTTCTAGAGACTGTAATACTGCATTATATACCATGAATACATTAAACTTTAGTAAATTTAATAAACACTTAGGAGTGTGCTGTCTTTCTGGGTTGTTTTTTTTTTTTTTTTACTCTACTGGCCCTTGATAATATAATAGATTCATAAATAAATAGATTAATAAATAATAGTTAAATTACTTAAAACCAAAATTCTTTATGTTAAACAAAAAGGAAGCATTTCCAGAATAAGTCTCCAAACCAGATTAGATTTTGAAAAGGCTTTTGTAAATGCAATTTATTTGCCTAGGAACAATTAGCTTGGCAATCACATCTGGTTTTCTATCACAGTGGTTAACATTAATATGAAAGGATCAAAAAGATCTTTGATTTTCAGAACCTCCCCAACAAAACTTCAATTAAAAAACGTCAGTTCTATAGGCGACTGAAAAACAAGAAAGAAAGGAGCAGCAAAAGGAAAACTTCTGAAATATTTCTCTCAACTTTATTTTGTAGTAGCAACCACACTATATTTAACTTAATGCTGGGCTGACTGAAACAAAACCAAAATAAATTTCTTAATTTCACACAGTGAAAGATAACTTTACAATTGTCTCAAGTATTTTGATACCTATTAAAATTTTACATGGTGTGATTTTGGCCAAGGGTCAATTAACTTAGCATGACAAATGAGGCTATTTCATTGTAAAGAAACCATTTTCATAGACTTCTCTGGGACAAAAAACTCAGTTTGCAAATTTTTTGAGGGTAAATCATGAGACCATTATCACTCATTTTGGTCCTCTAAGCTCTCTCAATTGCCACCTTAGGCTAGGAAGTAATTTGTTTCCTTTAATTTGTCAGAGCAGCACAGACTTCCTTCAAATGATATGATGCATTTTTGGAATCAAATGAAAACAGAGAAGATAAAGTGTCAATTTAAAATCCAGAAGCTGCATGTATTGATAGATGGTAACACCTGATACTCAGAGATATTATTATCCTCAGCTCTTTCACTGGCAGCAGCCTACATGCTAAGTTGAATGAAATAACCTAGGGACATAATTCAGTGGGGGATCTGAAATTATTAAGTTACTGGTTGTATTTGATGATCTTTTCCAACTTTAATGATTCTATGATTTTATGAACTGGCTGAAGAACTCCTATTAACAGAAAAGAGAAGACAGTATCAGGCTACCAAAAGCAGCATCATAAACCTTCAGTGCAAATTCTACCCTCTGTTGATGGTCAGATTCCCCTAAGTACCAAAGATGCTTATTAATCCTTGAAATCAATGGCCTCTTGATGACTGAAATACTCTAGAGATTGAGCAAGTTGCAAAAGTTCCTGCCACACCAATTTATTGGAAGCTGAAGTGAAGGAAGGCTGAATTCAACTCTGGGAGTCATCTTCATCTGCTTCAGGATTGAGAAAATGACAGCACAGCACATGGCTTTGCTGCACCCATAAAGTGGTCTTCTCTCTGCAAAAGCAACAATGCTTGCTAGCCTTTAAATTAGCTCATTATGAGTATGAGGGTTCGAATGACATTACAACTTGGGAGCAAAAAAGGCATGAAACATCATACGAATTAGTTCAAGCTGTAGAGCAAGCAAGAGGAGGTATCTGAGGCACAATTTGTGTGCTTTGCCCCTAAAGGTACTGCCTCAGTTCTGCTAACACCAGCATTTCAGCAGCTTTCCTTCTCTATTTATCCATGTCCATATCTATCCATATCTCTGTACAAGTGGCAGCATGGGGACTGGGACTAAATTCTCAAATTGACATATGGTCTTAGTTTAAGTGGTTAGAATGCTACCAGGTTTTCCATGCACAGAGTCCCACATTCAGGTCCACAATTTCAGACAAAACATCTGATGACATGGAGTATTTTGAAGAATGATTTAAGCCCCTTCTGTTTGAAATAACAAAGTATTCAAAGATTCACGTTGTGATGGTTAACATAAATATGCCGAAAATAATTGGAAATCAAGACTTGGCATTATAGGCACTAATACACATCTATGGAACGAAAAAAATTTCTCCAAAATAATATCAGAGGAATGAGATGCAAAAAGACAGGCAATTTCAGTTCTCAGCACAACAATAAGTACTCTCCAGAAGTAAACTCTTATATTAACAAAAGGAAACACTAAGAGAAAAATAAGTCACTGAATCTGCACCCCCATTTTGCAAACATTAACAAATTTCTTTAAGAACAGAAGACAGTAGTTCCAGGAATTTGGTATAGAGTGAAAACTTAAATAAAATTACTGACAAAAACAGGACCTCAGCGGGTATAGATATGTAGTTGCCATAATATTTTGTTTAAAAGAATCACCAGTTGCATGTGTAAAAAAGATATTGATTTTTCTTTAGGATCAGAAGATTTCTAGACTCCTTAATATGTAATGATAAATGTATAATACAGAAAACAGAAATCTTGCTTCTATTAAGTTTAACTTTTGTCCAAATCTGCCTTCTGAAATCCAGAAAAAGAGGTTCCCAGCCTTAAATCAGCCTAAAAACTCAGACTAGACTACCTGCATGAATTATGTCCAGCAATTAAAAAATAATATAGGCAGAATAAGTGGTTTATCAATTTTGATTTAATATTTAACCTTTATTCTCTATGGATCATTTATAGTTTATCTTGTGTCTGAATTTAACAACCTAGGTGTAAGTTTGTCTGGGTACACGTTCACAGTTCCAAGAGCTGGCATTTGTTCCATAGTCTTGCTTAAGGAAAAGGGTGGGCGTAGCAGGGACAAGATGAAAAACATAAACAAAGGTCACAGACATAAGAATAATTAATCATTTATAAGAAAATATGCATTTTTCTTTTGTTCCAAAGCATCTTAGGGATTTGAGGCTAGAACACTGTTTACCCTACCAAAATAAGGCCACCTCTTTCAGTGGGCATGTAGGACTGCTCTACACCCAGTGCTTAGGTAAAAAAAATAACATCTTTTTGTTAATATAATTCTACAGAAAAAAGACTTCCCTGGGTAACAACATTTATAAGTAGCAAGAAAGGATGGTGAAAGAAGACAGGGTACATTGAGAACAGCTCAGAAAGCTGAGGTATGAAGAGTGCATTTACATCATGCTATCTATACATGCCTCTGGATTATTCCTACCTAAAACTGGCAGCTAGATTCCCCCCTCCTCCCCCATTCTTTTTACATGTTCAGTAAATACTCACCTTCTACTCTGTACTTCCATGAGATCTTTACAATCTTTGCTGATATTCACACTTTAAGTAAAATGCAATGGGCAAGAAAAATCAGGCAATTATAAAATGTTCTGGACAGAAACCCCACGTAAGCCTGGGAATTTCCAAACTACATATTTTCTCTTGGTGCTTGAAGAACCAAAAAGAAAATTGTTCAGCATTGATATAGACCTTTGGACTTTTGAGATTTATTAATTTTAACATTCCTGTAAGGATTCATTTTGACACAACAACTCAACAACTGAGTAGAAACTGACAGTTCCTTGAGACGAAGTAAATATTACCCATAATCTACAAAAAAAGAAACTGAGATATCTAGAAGTCTAAGAACTCTTAAACTAAAATACCTAGAGCTTTTGTCTCTTGAAATCCATCCTTAGAAGCTAGACATTTTGTTTGATTACCGAGCATGTCAAATTCCAAATAATCTCATTGATTTCATACTATCCAACAGGGTCAAACATCTGTGCATGGGTCTGACATGACTGTCATCTGAAATGGCCCTAAGGGAGATATCAGTTGTGCATTTTGAGTGTCATGAACCTGGCAATTAGATGAGCTGCTAAAACAGCAAAATTCTTCTCTCCAATTGACTTGGTCCTGTGTTCAGAGTAAGGAAAGTCAACACTTTGGAAGGAATGATCCTTTTTTTTTTTTTTTGAATAATGAAATATATATATTTTTTTATATTTTATAAAATCATGTCCATCTTCTCTCCATAAGTTTTTTAATCTTGCCTCATTTGTTTTAGAGGACCTTGCCTTTCTTACCTTATTTTTTCTTGTTTACCAAAACCTTCCTTACCTTATTTTTTCTTGTTTACCAAAACCTTATTTTTTCTTGCTTCAGCAATTCCTACATAGCACTAATCGACAACATCCCAAAATAATTACTTCTCTTAAATTTTATTGCAGCTGTGTCTCTTGTCTGTCTACAACCCTGTTTCAGCTTCTGATATCTTTCCATATCAAGTACCAGATGTTCATCAGGGACTCAACATCAGCAGGGAACCTGGCAAAGATACAGTGGAGCTGACAGATAAGCAAGGTGTAAAAACTATCCTCTCTGATAATAAGGTCAAAGGAAAAAAGTAAATTGCCTTTTTGCATCAGTTTTGACTGCAAAACGGCTTAGGAAGCTTCTAATTTTAACCTAAAGGGGAAAGCTGAGAAAAACTTGCTCAGCTGGAATAGCTTGTTCTAATCAAATATCGAAGATATTTTGGAAGGACTCAGAAAAAATAACAGAAAAAAATTCACCTCAAACAGGATTCATCACTCAGTTTCTCTAGGAATTAAATTAGTACTGAACTATCATTCAAACCAGCCTCAATATCAGAAGACAACAGCTAATAATAAAAATAATGGCAATTTCTGAAGTGCCCCGTTATACTGATTTCTGGCCAACACAAAGATAGTGTAACACAAAGTCAGTGGACATAGTAACTATGGTGAAGTTTTTTTTTTAAAGCTTTTGTTTTAATCAGAATTTAAAAGTTATTGTAGGGAATTTTAATAAACTCAATGAGAACGGAATATAAGAGAAATGGATGAAAAATAAAGGGGAAACAAGAGCTTTCAACTAAAGCCAAGAGAACCTTCAGAGACCAAGAAAATATGATTGGTATTCACCATTTTAAAATTATTTACAGTAACCAAGAATAAGGCTGACATCAAGGAGTTGATGCAGGAAACCCTGTTGTTAAGGAGCTGAATTTAACCTTTCATTTTAGTGACTGATAAAAAGTATGTGAACATACATGAATAACAATTCTAACCATATCTGCATAGTGTATTACATTATCTGTTGCCAAAGAAAAAAATAGATGCTGCAGATGTTGATGGTCCTCTCAACATATAGTGGTTTTCATCAGTAATTAGAAAGACAAGCAGAATGATAATGGCTAAGACAGAAATGTAGGAATGTACCTGGATAGGTTTGCGTTGAAATCTGAAGATGCAGGAATCTATTATATATAAAAAATTATATAGAAAAAAGAAATAGGGAGGTTTTTTTTTTTTTAAATTTTATTTTTCTCATGCAAGGCCTACTGGACACTTGAAAATTTACAAAGCGTAAGCCTAAAAAAGGAAAAAATAAGGACTACTGGTTGTTTTAACAAGTAATCCAATTATGAAACTCATTGCCCCAGATTGTGAGAGAAGTCAATTGTGTAAACAGTATCAAGAAGTCTTTGTCCATCAAAATTAATTTATTTCCAGAATTTCAGTATCTCAGGAAGATTTACATCATAGTTGCTGCTCCTTTTACATCTTTTCTAATGCTCTAACCATTTTTTAAGCTTTTTCTGTGTCTACATCTGCTCTTCTGTAATATTATGCCCTAAACTCCTAGCTGTACAGCAAGATTTGTCTCTTTCTCCCACACATGATTTGATGCTTCAAAGCTACTGTTTGGTTACTAGTCCTCTGTGTATCACACAGCCCACTACAATTCTCATCCTTCAGCTCCTGTCCTTACAAACCCCTTCCCTCTGTCAGCCTGCTAACATTAATTTATGCTTATAGTTTCTGCTCCAATTTAATTTCCTCAAATTATGTTCCCTTGTCTTCTAGCTCTTTGTTATTCTACCTGTCCTTCCAGTGACCCTTGTCACTCTTGGCTCCCTGATGTATTATCTCTATTCAAATCTCTGTCTTTCTGGGCTTTCTTTTCACTTACTAGCCTGGAATTCTAACTGTCCACCGATTCTGCTGCCTGTACAATGCATGCTGTTTAAAATGTTAATAACTACTGTGGATGTTATCAAGTAGGTCAAATTTCCAGTCCCCAGACAAATTACAGAACTAAATAGGAGCTACATCTGCAATCTCCATTTTACTACCCATGCTGCAGCCCATACTTTAGATAAAATATTATGTACAGCCTCACAAAGGATTTCCCAAATAAGTGACCTTCTTCTATTTGGTATGATTTCAGGGCATAGGAAGTGGTACCACAGTTCCTGCTTGCAGGACATTATTTCAGATTATTCAGTGATCCTATTGCAGAAGTGCCTGTAGGTCTGTGACATGTATTAAATTAAGAGGCAGAGCAATAGCTGGTTTATCAGCTCTCACTTACTGATAAAAACTGCTTAAATCTACCTGTAAGTGGCACATCACTCAACAAAGAGGCAAAAAGAATCAGCCAGAAGTCACACAGAGCAGTGAGAGTGAAGACCAGTGTGAGAAAAGAGACAGCAGAGAGAGAAATACAAGCTGCAAATCTGACTCCTGAAAGCTTTCAAAAGAGAAATCATAACTTGACTTTCCATTTTCCAGAGGCATAAATAGGCAGGTTAGAGTAAAAGGAAAAAAAAGTGTAATGTTCTTAAGCAGCTGAATGCCATATTATACCAAAATCCTTACAATAATTAGAAAGATCAGCTTTGCCTGACCATATATGCACTTAGACCTACAATATCATGTTCCTTAATTTATTGACATACTTAATAAAATTGGTCTGAATCTTGTGTGCATATCCCACATTTTGAAATCTTTAATAAACACGTTGGAGACTTTCTTAAATTATTGAGTGCACTTCTGGAAGTAAAGCTCTTTGAAATTAGATAAATGATTCTACAAACAATTCCACAGTTACCAGAAACAGCCATCAAGATGTTATTACCTCTAGTTTGGTGTTGAAAGCAAAGTGGTGAATTCATTTGATATGTGCATCTCTCTGTGATACTAAAAAATAGCAAAAATTTATGGAACTGTAGGTAACAAAATAAGATAAAAGCTGTACATGCCATGAAAACTCTAGTGTTAGCTATTCCTGCCATTGCTAAAATGTGGGAATGTGAAATCATACAGCAAGCAGGTTCAGCGAATCCTGGGCCAACAAATAGCAACTGTTCTACCCAATAAAAAGGGAAAGGTCTCTAAAACTTGACATAAGGGGCAAGCAGAGCTTGTGCCCCAACAGTTAAACATTTTGTACCCCAAAACAGGTGGTCTTGTCTAGGCACATATTAAAAACATGTCCTGATCAGAGTATCTTTGAAGGGAGCATGGACGCTCTCTGGAAATGTGTTGGTACAGCCAAGAGCTCTCATAAAAAGTGTGCTATGAAATTCTGAGGAGAATTGTTAAGGATGAATGTGCGACCGTGCTCAAAGCCAGAGTCCTCCTGAGTTTACTGATGTGGTTGCAACTAGAGGAAACACCTTGCCTTCATTGCAGTGCTTAACCTTTCACAAACTTGCATGCCTCAAGGAGATGAAGGCACTTGATTAATTTTTCTTGCTGCATGCAAGTGCAGATACTCTTTTCCAAAACAAGAAGAGCCAAAATTTTACTCTGGGTACTACTTTCCCAAATTCTTCAGCAGCCCACTGGGATTGCACCCCTACACCCAAGTGACCTGTTACTTTCAGGACACATACACTGCCAGCTGGTGCAGTGGGAGTTCAGTTTTCCTTAGGTATGTCTTGTTTTTGGTCTCCCTTCTTCTTCCCCTTAAACCAGTGTCTGTGCTATCTGCAAGAAGAAATTTAACCCTTTGTTTCCTGCAGCTGGCTTTGCCCAGGTAAGCACATAACTCTGAGGCAAAATGCAGGTAAGAGCTCTGAAAACTGCTGCACCCTCCAAGGTTCTAAGATGAGTTGGCTGTACTTAATGGCCATACAATTCTGGCAATTAGCCAACAATTTAATTACATCTGTCAGGGGAATTTCTAGGAGAAGTTTTATAACATGAAGACCAAAAATCTTTGTGAGCAGAAATTATACTGAAATAATATTGGACTTAGCACTAACAGTTTAAAATACTTCTCAGAAAAATAGGTACTGTTTTTAGTAAGAGCTGGTTTTACCACTAATGTAAATTAATGATGTTTGGTATCAACAGCTTACACAACTTGTTTCTTCATATAACACCAAGGAAGACACTGAACTGCAGCAGGCATGTAGTTTCCCACTACATTTACATGCAGACTTCAATGGACACTGGGAGATTTCTTCCTCTTTCATCAATTTCTGTTTAATTGCAAACACTTTTTGTTCAGTTTTAATCCTAGCTGAAGAACTATGTCTGAATTGTCAATTAAGTTTCAACTATTTCAGCCAAATTTAGCTCAGTTTTCATTAGTAATTGCATAGCCTGAATTAAGACGTATTCTTTTAACAAACTTCTAACTATCTTTTAATGAGATAAAACTCAAGTGATATCATTTGTCTACATAAGTAGCCCTTGAATGCATTTCACACTGCTTTTGCACATTAATAGCACTTAGATTAACATTTCCTTTTTATTTGTTCTTCACTCACTCTGTAAACAGCCACCGGCCAAAAAAAGAAATGTGGAAACCAGCAGCCAAATCTCTGTAACCCCAGTAGAGCACTCTAGCCAATTGTACACAGAAATGGGTTTCCTTTTCCTCCTTTCTTGGAGAATCCTGAATTATCTTCTGGGAAAAAAAGAAACAGCTTCACATGCCAAATCCTGCCTCATCTCTCCAGGACTGCTGGGTGATTAAGAGACCCTTGAAGATGCGTCTGAGTAGACTAATCAGAAAACTTCTTTCTCCGAAACCATCAGTGAGTGTCTTCATCACAAAAATCTTGAAAAGAAAGGGAAGACACCAGAAGTATTTCTACTTCTTGAAAGCCTGGTCTCTGACTGGATTCGGGAGGAAGGGAGGAGAAACCTAGGATGCAGCTGTCAAGCTAAAGGGGGTGATGCTGTTTGAACACCCTGACATGCCTCCAATTGCTGCTACAGGGAGAGGCAGCTCTCCTGCAAATCCTGGGCAATACTTTCAAGATACACACAGGTACCTCAAGCACTCTGAAAAAGTAAAAACAGCACTAGACATGAAACATTAATGTTAAGGCTGTGAAATTTTTTTCACATGGATGACTACCAGATTTTGTTCCCCTGTTGTATAAGCCTAGCTAGGTAGCCAAGTCTTTCTAAAATGCTTCCTGATGAACAAAAGTAATTAATCAACTGCACTAAATTCAAGAAATAAAATCTTGACCTTATTATCATGCACCCCTAAAAGTATTTCCTCTAGTCCCATACTCAAAGTTCTTTTGTATTAAGCCTGCTTTTGCCTAGAGGCAGCAAGGACTTTTAATTAAACAAACCTTAAATGTTCCCAGATGCTTATGTGCAAATCCTATATGTTGTCTGTATACATTAATAATAAATTAATAATACTACACTCTTCAAAATTGGTTATTTCTAATCTAAATTCTTCTTACTGTCATCATCTATGGTCGCTGCACACAGCGTACAATATGTGATCACCCAGCAGTGACTTCAGACCAAACGTGCCTTTCAGCACAAAAAATTTGGGAAATTCTGTGTGAAGAAAATTTCTCTAAAAGCAGAGGCAGAGGGACAGCATCCAAAAATCTTATGCATCTTTATGACTACACCAACATATTTTGTTTCATTGGAGAGGTCAGGTAGTTCCCTCTAAAAATGAGAACATTGACTGCTTGGGAATATTGGCAGATGGAGCAGGGACCAAGAAACCGGATGGAGAAAATGGTGGGGCTCAGAATCTGATAATTTCTCATAACTGCTTCTGGTAGTATTTATATTGATCAAGATTCAGTTCAAAACTGAGACTATAAGGTCAGAATATTCATAGCGATGCCATTTTGCACTGTTGTACACAAGCAAAGATGAGTTTAGATATATTCAGACATATTTCACAGACACAGCTTAAGACTCACATCTAAAATTCCCAAAAGATCAACCAAAACTATTCAAAGGCAAATTCATAACTCATACAAATAAAAAATAGATTTATATTTGCTACACATTAAACCTATCTCCAATGTTTAACTTGCCCCAACTTGCCCAGCAGTCGAATTTTGAAGAAAATCATCAAGTTTTGTCTTGATTTTCTGCAAATCTCACTCTACAGCTAGCTCCCCCACCTTTTCTTCCAGAGTATCCAGCTGTATACATAAATGTCCCCCAGAGACTGAGCATAACTACACCTGTCACAGTCCACTGGGCTATCAATATCCCTGACACCATTCTTTCTTTTACAAACTGCTATTTTCCTCCTATCATTCTTGACCTCTCCTCCCTCCTCCCCTAGATTCACTCAGGTTTCCTGGAAACTTCATTACAAAAATAATCTCATGTACAGCTGTATCTTTAATAGTGCAATTCTGAACTGGCGCAGTACATGACAGAATTCCCAAAATCATTTAACATGAGCACCACTGAGGTGTATTGAGCTAAATAAAAAATGAAAAAAACACTATCAGGTTTTCCCTTTTTAACTGTAGAATAAGGCAGTCAAGCTCAAATAACTAAGGAAAACAAGTAACTTTGGCTATGTTCTCAATTTTGTATTGTTTGACAAGACCAGTGATATAATGGCAATGGAAATACTGATATTTTGAGGAAAAGGTGAATTTACCAGACGACACAAACACATAGAAGGAGAGGTCCACTTAGTCATAAAAAGTCATTCCCCAAATTTACTAGCACTGCCTATACAAGTGCTCAGATTAGTATTTACTTGGTAGCACCCCTTTGAACACCTGCAATGCCTCACTTTATATTTTGTAGGTAACTTATAATTGTTGTTATTTACGTTATTATTTTTGTTTGATTAGGGCAATACACTTGAGTGCTGAATGGGTACTAGATGGGGACCAGTCCTGGGTTATGCTCTGTACTAGGTTTGCACATTAACACTTGTTCTTACTGCAGCAGTGCTTTCAGAATACACTGAAATTAAGGTTCATTAGTCAGTCTGAGAAACCTAGGAAAATTGTAAATCTTTGCCTTGATACTTGTATCTGGTTATGTGCAAAGGTTGTGGGACATCCTCCTCACATGGGACTGAAGGTGCAGTCAAGAGTGGAATGGCTGTGGGACCCTGTGAGACATGAAATCTCTGGTAAACCATGGGCTGATCCTATGCCAGTGCAGATAATCTCCTAAAACTAGCAGACTTGAATTTGTTGCTGCAGCTCTCTATGGAGTGTGTGTGGGAAGGGCATTTTGCAGTAAAAGTGAATCAATACACTGAGGGTGAAACAGGAAACACAAGAGGGAGATCAGAGATTTGGGCTCTTAGCAGTGATGGGGGCTGGGTGAACTGGACTTTCCCCCTCCTGGCAAATGTTCAAGCTGCTCTGGGCAGCTGGCTGGTGCAGAAGTTCAGCTCAGTGATGTCAGAGAGTGTATAAGCACAGATAGCCAAAAACCTGCCTGGGACAAATTAATTCACAAATAACTCTGTTAATTAAGTTAAACTGCAGATGATATAAAAAGCCAAAAATTCTGTATGATTTATCACCTCTGGGAATTTTTTTGATAAAAGAACACAAGTCCCTCTTGTTTTCTTCTGTTATTCATTAGAAAGAATGCATATAAATAACAGTGTGTGATTTTTTTGAATTTCTAATTCCTTTAGAATAGCCATGGCTTTTCCTAATGTCTCTGTTGGGAATAGGTCTTTCACTTTTTTATTTTTCCCATTTGTGCTGTTTTTGGCTGGCATGGAGTTAATTTTCCTCACAGTAGCTGGTATGGGGCTATGGTTTTGATTTGTGCTAGAAACAGAGTTGGTAACACAGGCATGTTTTCCCCATCTCTGAGCAGTGCTGGTGCAGAGTCAGGGCCTTTTCAGCCTCTCACTCCCCCCAGTGATCAGGCTGAGGGTGCACAAGGAGTTGGGAGGGGACACAGCCAGGACAGCTGACCCCCAAATGACCACAAAGATATCATTTGGAGTAATGTTCAGCATATAAAGCTTGGGAAAGAAGGAATATGGGGGGAAAGTTTGGAGTGTGTCTTCCCAAGTCTCTGTTTCATTTTATGGAGCCTGGAATTCCTGGTGATGTCCTAACACCTGCCTGCTCATGGGACAGGGTGAATGAATTTCTTGGTTTGCTTTGCTTGTGTCCATAGCTCTTGCTTTACCTATTAAACTGTCTTAATCTCAACACATGGGATTGTTCACTTATATCCTCCCAATTGTCTCTCCCCCATTCCACCAGGAGAGAGAGCAAGATATTGCAGCTCCTTGTGAGGGTCTTCAGGGTGAGAGAGATAGATGAGAGTCTTGCTTCATGATCAGAAGGCTGAATTTATTAATTTATGATATATAATACATTATGACTATACTAAAAGGAATAGAGAGAGAAGTTTCAGAAGCTGCTAAGCTAAGAATAGAATAGAATCTAAAAACAAGAGAGCTCTCTGTCCCCGAGCTTGGTCCTGTGATTGGCCCTTAATTGTAAACATGGAACATGAGCCAATCACAGGTGCACCTATTGCATTTCACATCATCAGATAATAATTCTTTACATTTTTCTTCTGAGGCCTCAGCTTCCCAGAAAAGGTAAAAAAATCCCAAAGAGAGGATTTTATGAAAAAATGTCTGTAACATCAAGAGAATGGCTGTGTGGCTGTGTAGGACTTAGTGTTTGCTGAGGTTGAACCATGACACCATAAGTAATAACAGTAACAATATAAACCAAATTAGTTCAAAATTTTCATCTTTAGATTCCCAAGCAGTGGACTCTGTGACTTTATGGCACAGGTGGTTTACTATCATCAGTGTAATGCAATAATCAAACTAACTATCCACAAGTTGGCCATAAAGCTCCTCTTTAGATGAACTGCCATGAGATAGAAGTTCCAAAGAACTCTAAGGCAAAACTCTAAGGCAGCACTGAAAATGTTGGCTTCTCTGGAGCCATTAAGAATGGAGCACAAACAAAACAGAAATTCATGTCTATTTGTGCTTAAGAAGAAAAAGGAGTATAGCTGACTACCATTACTTACGTAAAAATGTCTTCCTTCCTCTCAAGCCAGTGCAATTTCTCATATTTTAAATTCAATATAAACCTGACAGCCCTTCTGTGCTGCCTTAGTAGCCAGCAATAAACTTCCAGCAGCTGTTATCCCTTTGAACTAGACTGAAAGGTACATGAGAACATCAGAAAAAAGGAAAAACCCCACAGACTCCCGACTGACATAATTTTCTAGTATCTCAATTAATTTTTCACTGTCTTTCATTAAGAAATGAATGTCAAGTTTAGATGCAACTAATCAGAGAGCAAGAGATCTGAAAGAGGAACGTTTCCAAAGCATTAAATTTCCAGCATGGTAGAGATGATTCATTACCAGAGACATGATTCTAAAACTTTTTTCCTTCTTTCTCACACACAAAAAAAATTGTCTCTTCAGAGAACAACCTACCATACTGATCACATATTTTGGGAGTCTGAGTAGATATTTTCATATGCAAGGGAAAGAAATACATTCTGTATTTTCTTAGTAGAAAAGAGGATGTCTTTGCTCAGTGTCTGGTTAAGCAAGGGCCATGAAACAATGGAATAGAAGTATTACCAGGTTTCTAATGCTGGGATTAAAATGATAAGCCATTGTGAGCGCACATTTTTTAAATATCTATTTAATAATCATAATTATTAATCACATTTGGAATAATTACTGTTGATTTTTATTTTATTTTACCAAGAATTTCATGATGAAAGATGAAAAGACAAGCAATTCTTAACTTGAAGGTGAAAAGTGGTAAAAAAAAAAATCAAAGAAGGATTTCTTCTTTCATTTTCAGTCAAACTAAGTTTTTGTTCTGGCTGTCCTTTGGTGTTTTTCCTCTTGCTTTGTCCTTCTTTCTTGCTCTTTGAAAAGATGTCTAAAATGTTCCATTTTATGTTCTTCATTTTTAAATGTTAAATAAAATTTTGTATATACGCATTTTGAAGGAAAATCTGTTTATCACTGCAAAGACTTTCTAGTAAAGTTCAGTGAATAAATAAACAAGCACTGTCTAAATATCATGTTTCCCAGAAATGATGCAAGAGCTTCAAAGACACAAGGTGCATCTACATCATGTTTTTATAATTGGCCTTCTCTCTAAACATTATCAAGTCTCTCAGATGAAAAACAACTGCTGTCAAGCCAGTAAAAGCCCCCAACTTATTATTCTATTTTAAAATTTGTCCGCCTAGGAAATTATATAGAAATTATAACAAAGAATTATTTTTTTAGTCTTATTCTATGAAAAATGTTCCATGTGTTGGACCAAAGAGGCTAAAGATGCTCTGTTTCACCACTCTGTTCAATATATCCTGCACCTGCCCCTGATTATGAGGTAAGGTTTAGAGACTGAATTCCAATATAAAAGTGTTTCACAATTGTTATAATACCACTCAAAATTTAAAATAGTGACCAATCACTAATGCATACTATCTAGAAAGCCTTCAAAATTATTTTTAATTTTTAAGTGGATGCAAAGGGCATTCAAAAATGTTATTGAAGTTAAGGGAAAAGGTCATAACTTGCATAATGCTATTAGTAAGTAAAAACACAAGAAACATTAATAAAAAGTACAACTAAAAATGCAACAGAGAAGAATAACCAGCTTAATATGTAAAAAATAAAAAATGCAGGTATTTTGATGTTGTATTTTAGATCGAGGCAAAGTTATTGGCATTTAGACTGCTCATGCCTAATAATAGTGAAATTAGACAATTATCTAGCTGAGAAATAGGCAAGTTTTCAAATGTCCAGATGGTTCTACCACCCACCTCATTTAGCAATGCTTCCTTTATTCACACTGCTCTAACATGCTGCCCATTTCCTCAATTTGTACCCATTAACTGACAAGAAAAGGCCTGAGCTCAGAAATCAACAGGCTCTGACAGGAAACCAATTCCCAGAGGCCCTCTTAGAAGAAGTAGGATTTTAACTGATGTTGCCCAGGAGACAGCTGTAGCAACTAAGTCCATATCTAAAGCAATATTAGTGAAGCAGGCAAAAGGATTTACAGTATAAAGATCTCTTAATATTCTTGGTAAGCTGCATGGAATGATCTTTTTTCCACAGGAAGTGGAGTGTAGGCCCAGGATAAGACCCCTAACAGAACTTATTTCCCATTCACTACTGAATAAACCTTCCATGTCTCACTAAGTGATCCAGCTACAAAATGCCGTTTATACAGCTCGGCAGATGAAAGTGGCGAGGTCAGATTTATGGTGGAAGGCATCCTCATGGCTGTGCAAACAACTGAGAGTTCCCCAGTTTTGGAAGTCCTGAGTAGGAGTGGCAGCCTCACCACAGCCCCAGATGTGTTTCAGGGCTTGATTTGCTTTGGGCTACATTTGTCAGATACACAGCCTGCTGAGAGCAGTGGCACGCTTGGGAGGGCAGGGGAGGACAGGCAGGAATACACAAAGCTCATCTGACAGCCAAAATATCAAGATATGCTACTGTCTAATTAACTTTATGATTATGGACATTACATAATATATACATTACATAATAATTTGGATGCGTCAAATTTTGTTTTCTCTTATCAACCTGCTGATTCTAAAAGATATTTTAAAGCATTATAGCTTTAACTGCCTTTAAAACTTGATTATGGCAGAATGGCAAAGAGATCACTTCATTTAATTTTTCATATGTGGACAACAAAGAATAAATGAAATGAAAATAAAATGTTTGCTGTTTTGTTTTGCAACACTGAAAGCAGTCAGCAAATAATGAAAGCTTCATTTCAAGGTCTTTAGCAGTAACCGCCTAGGAGAGAAACGTAATTCACCTGACACTGAACAAAGCTGAGATGCTGTGACAACTGTATCTGTTACACAGCCTGGGAAACATATTAGTTAATTATCTGTAGGCATAATGATTCCCTGACAAAACCCAAATTAAAATGGAGCTGCTACTGAGAGTATATATTAGTAAAGGTAAATTACAAACCAGACCTTTTATAATTATACTTAAATCTTTCATTTTAGTCTAAGACATGCGGTGAAGGTTAAAAGAAGGCCATGCATGTTGTGAGGCAGAAACCCACTGGGGGGGAAAAAACCACCTTACTTCAGCACTGTCAAAGATGCCACAGATTACCAAAGAAATAGATTTTGCATTGAAATCTCGTCCCCATACAGCATCAGATAGCAAAAAATTCATTTTGCTTATAAGTGGATGTGTCAAACTATCAAACTTTTCTAATACAACATAAATAGGGGATGCTCTGGAACTGACAGTATATCAGTCAGTGCTAGGTGCAAATGATCAAATCTTTAATAACTACAAAACTAATATCTTAATCTAAAATCTTTAATAACAAATAATCTAAAATCTCTTAAGAAAAAGAAAATTTACATTGGACACCCTTTAGAGAAGAAAGATGCATCTCTGAAGAAGAAATAAGGGGAAGACTACAGAAAGATTAAAATTTAGAAACCTTAATAGTATCAGAGGAAGTTGATCTGACCTGCAAAATACAGTCAGTGTAGAGTACTGAGCCAATGGATGTTTTCAGTTACTTCTACCTTCTGCTATAAAATTAGGAAATAGTACATTACAAATATATATGCAATATCCTTAAACAGAAAAGGAAAGCAAGTGAGACAAGTCCATAGATCAAACCACGAAAGGGAAACAGTGTCTGAGGCTCTCTAATTTACCTGCTTATATTACCAGTTATCTGTTTATAAATAGTGGTGTATAAATATCATCATCCTTTTTGTCCTTCAGCTATATCTATTATCCAAGATAAGGGACATATGAGGACTCAAATTCAAAGACAACAACATTTTTCTTTAGCTGGCTTAATAAATGACTGTTTTTAAAATATCAGTATTTAAAAGGAATCTTTTGAAATATATACGCATACATACTTCTTCAAGAATTACATCCTTATTCCTTCATTAAAACACATACATTAAGACATGTCACTACTTCTGAATATGAAAAAGCTTGAAAAAATTTTTACAGTTCTTTCTCACCCATTTCAGACTCGATATCTCCCAAAAATTTTCAAAAGAATCAGGAGGCAAACAAAACCCTCCCATTACTTGTATTTTTTCCTTGTTGAACAGAATGGAAAAGGGAACACAATCAAGGTTTTGGATTATTACAATCTGCAATATTTTAATTTACCAAAGGATTGCACCACTAGATTTCATCATATTCTCTTAATTCTTTCCTTCAATGGCTGGAAATTTATTCAGGGAAGTGAAGCTTAATTTATTTTCCTGACAAATAATAGACAAGGCAATGATACAATTGCATTCCCTGACTCCTCAGTGACTAAATCCACTCCCTTGTCCTACCCAGGTATGATGGCAGCTGCATTTTTCCTCTGAATGGGTGAAACACCAGGATGGAAGGACAGAAAAAAATATATGTTTTCCTTGGTAGACATTGTCTAACAGTAAAGTGTATCTATTGGAAGCCTTTGTGCATTTCTGGTGAAAAACTACCATAAACTTCAATCTCCATGATTTCCTGTATCTCCTTGACTTAGTAATATTAATTTTAGAGTGGCCAGGGCTCAGCATCAAGCTGCTTTGCCACAGCAAATAAAAACTGCTATTGTTGTTGAGTAGCACTATTTCACTCAATTATGCTAAGGAAAGACATTCCTTTCTCCTTTTCTTTAGATTCAAAATTTGCCATCTAAAGTAAAGGAAAATGTCCTTCCATTAAAATAGCTATTAATTTCATTTTAGATGATGATACATTCTCTGTAAAATAATCTTCTAGTATGCTGCCCAGTAGCATTTTCCCTCATAACTTAGTTTATGATTTTCAGCTACTAGGCACTTTGGTTAATATACAACTAATATCAGAAAATCATACATATATGACAGTACAATTTATTTTTTTACCCTTGAGGCTAATCTACACATAACTTTTGCACCAGTTTAATTTTTCTATGAGGAGTCTACTTTTACCAAATTAATGAAGCAAATAAACCTTCAATTTTGATTTTAACAAGCTGGTGTTGGGTTGTCACAACACAAAAAGCATTTCCTTCTATTATCAAAATGATGTGTCCTGATATAACATATGTTTCTTTGTGTTGCATTAATAATTTAATGTCTTGTAGAGTATAAAAAGCACTATGATTAATGATATATACATAGCTACTAGGATAACTAAAATCATTGCTTAAAAGAAAGCTCTAAAAAGCACAGATTTCAGGAAAATGAAGATGTGCTGCTACAAATAAAAGCAACCAGGCATAGGTAAATGAGACTCTGTTATGTAATGGAATAACTGTAGGTCAATAATTCCACCTAAAAAAGTTAAAACAAAAACCAAACCAAACAGCTGTGTTTAAAAGTATGGTATGGAAGGGGGGCTTCTGAGTCTGTGTCTACATCACACAGATTTCCTGGGATACTGTCTGGAGGTGAATTCTGATTTTCTCAGAGAGAAACATTCTCAGAAGCGTGTCTCTTCCCAAGTGTTTGTTCATCCAGAAGGGCTTTCAGAGGTATCTGGCTCTAAAATGCTCGGTAGCCTACTCCAGTACATGAATACAGATAGCCTCAAAAGGTTACAAAGTCTTGGAAATAATGTATGCCTGAGTCTGATTCTTGGCATTCTTGTGCATAGTGCTTGCAAACAAAAAGAGTTTTCTATAATATACAAAACTAATAGCATCTATTCATTTATCAGCTCATACATTCAAGCACACATTCATTTATTCATGACTAAATCAATAACCACATTTCCCACTTCCACCCAAGCCGAAGAGCTCTTTGTTCACAACTTGAAGGAGAAATTCAAGGACAACAGGTTAATGCAGTTAGAAGGGAGGACAGAGAAGGGCTGATCTAGCTAATGCTGTGCTACACTGAAAAGTATTGGAGTGATTTCTGAGTAAATCACTGACAGTAAAAAACTATATGGCTTTATATGCACAACAAGTCAAGTAAAAACTGTTCCATTATTTTCTTTCCTGCTTCTCTTTCTCTTAAAGAACAAAAGTGGCTAAAACACAACAATTTACCTTTACGTATAAAGGGTTTTCTGCCTCTGATACTCATGAAAACAGTGTTATTCTCAGGCTTTTCATAGTTGAGAAGCTTCACTGTAGAGGAACTGAACAAGTACAGAAATGCACTTTATTAAAATGCAGGTAATTATAACAGGGAGTTACAGAGAAGTGTGGACTGGGATTTAGACAACAATGAAGTATGGTCTTCACTTTTAAAACCCATTATCTTTATGCTATCTTATTTATTTCTTAATATTTCCCCAAAAGCAACAGAAATATCTAATATATTATTAACATGTACACAATCTAAGGGACACATTTCAGTACAACACTCAAGACTCTTAAAGCTCAGTTCAGGTCACTCTTAATGAATGTCCAGCTAACACACCCTGTCAAAGTGCTGCACAACCTCTTTAAACTGAAACCTCTGTGAATACATTTCATATAAAACACTGCACTGTTAAACCTTCATAGAATCTGCTATGCTTTCTTTCTCAGGTGAAAAAAATTGGACCATGTTTAAGAATAAATACTATCATAAAAGGAAATCCTTTATTTGCTTGCAAAATTTGAAGCTATCACAAATAAGCAGAAAAAAAAATTGTGAGCAAACATCACAACGTACATCATAGGGAAATTTTGGAGGATGAAAGGAGGTATAAGCAGGTTCAGTACCACATGTTTAGGAATGCATCCTAAACATGGCAAAATGAAGGACCTAGCTGTTGGCTTCATTTAGCAGTACAGTGCAATCCTGAATACAAATTAAATTAATAAACTTTTGCTGAAAACTTGACAAGGAATTTGTTTTCTGCCAGCAAATGGTTATATTTGAGTAGAGGATTGTAGCAGAGGGAGAACTGGCTAGTTACTGTGCCGGTCAATACATACGTTGGCACTAACAATAAAAGAAGCTTTAAGTAGCAGGACACTCATGATGAAGATGATGAATGTACTTCCTCAATGATGAAGAGGGTGTCAGAGCTTAACAAAGCAATCTAACCTAGGAGAGACCATACACATAGAGAATGTCTCGCAAACATGTAAGGTCCTGATTAGGAGGACTGTGCTCTTGCTCAGAGAACTGCAAATCAAGACAGCTTAGGGAGTTTAAAAAGTAGTTTTTCACAGCAGTGAAAATGCACACTTCTTATTCCCTGCCTGGGATAAAAGCTCCTTCTCAAACAGACAGAAAAAAACACAGAACTCAGAAAATTTCTAGCAATTTTTTTCCCTTTATCTTTATTAGACAAACTACAAAACAGCAGACCCTGGAGGCTTGTCTGGGCTCATTTTCCATCAGTTCACTAAGCCTGATCTGGTGTGAACACAAAGAGCTCCTGGGCTGCTCAGCTTATCCTAGCCTGTCATTGTTAGCCATCTCTTGACAAGCACTCTGAGGTTTGTGGCATGTAGCCTGTTAAGAACAATTCATGTTAAATCAGACCATCTCATTAAATGCTAGCCTCCCACAAAAAAAGATGTGACAAGAAAAGTTGGCCCGGTGGAAACCACAGCAAGTTCTTGCACAAAATTTCTGTGTTAACATTTCATTAGAATGTGGGCTCATGACAAGGGCATGAATGAGAGAAACCAAGGAGCAAAACCCAGCCTTCAAATCAGAATTCCCATTTTATTGCTATTCCAGCAGCCTCAGCTCAGCTCTAAAGACTTCAAAATGCTGCTTGGCCCTTAGTTCCTTTCCTGTTTGAAAGCACTTGGGCACTACTAGGAAAATTATTTGAAAATAAATACTCAAGTTCTCTTTTAATTAAGATGCACTCAGAGTTTCTGCCTTTTAACAAAAGGCAGAAAACATCTGTTTTCATTTCACCTTCTATCAGTAAATATATCTGACTTCATTCAGAACACTCCAAACACTTCCAATTAAAGAAAGAAGCTTTTTCCAAAGAAAAGGGTTGCCCAAAGATATGGTGGATGCCCCATCTCTGGAAACATGCAAGGTCAAGATGAATGGGGCTCTGAGCAACCTGATCTAGTTGAAGATAGAGATGTCCCTGTTAATTGCAAGGGGAGGTGTCTAGATGACCTTTAAAGGTCACTTCCAAAATGAAGTATTATAGGAGTCTCTGATACCACATCATATATACATATATATATATTCAATACCGGAAAATATACATTTTACATTATGCAATGTTACATACGGGATGTTTTAAAAATGAATGCTTGAACTATTAAAAAGGAATTTAAAATTTTCTTATTATTTCATTGTTTGTTATCTCTATATATATGAACACTGTACAAAATGTTTCACTTCAAGCAATTCTTTAAAGCCTGAAAACTTCCGTCAAAATTTCATTGAATACTCTATTTATGATAGAAAGCATGAAGTTTTGGAAAGAAAATTACTGAGTCCTTTGGATCTCTAACCCATTTTTACAAGAAGCCTTCTCCATAAAAAACATCATTGCCAACTGTGTTTCATTAATGGATCCATGGTGGCATCCGGTGTAAAACTATTTAAATTAATATTTAAACTTCAAAGGAGAATTAATCTAGAGTAGATAGGGGGAAAAAAAGAACGAGAGACAAGAGGAATGATGCTACAAAACAACCTAGCATGGAAAAGGATGCAAAAATTCCTTCCAATGGTCATTACTGTGGAAGCTGCTGAAGAGTCAAACCTGCAATTTGTAAACTGTGTATTCTGGGATCCCAAATTTCTGGGGTTGTGCAGACAAATCCATCTTATCTGTGGCCTTTAGTCAGTTTAGTACAACTCACTCATTAACCCCTCAAATTTTATTGAAAAAAAGCCTGTGAAATTACTTATCTTAACCATGTCCACCACTTCACCTCGGACTCCAAAGAGTTTTCTAGCAATGTTTTTATTATTTGATCTTGCACAAGGATTTACACAATGAGGTTTTATTTATTTTAGTGTCTTGTGCTCACTCTTATAGTATCTGAATGATTTGCGCTTATTTTTAACAATGCAGGAAATATTTCCAAACCACAGATTTTCACCTAAAATGCAGAGCCAACTGCCTTTGTTGTGGTAGATTGCTCTGTGTTGCCTAAAAGTGAGAAAAGTGTAGGGTCTTCCTAACCAGATCCTCAAGACTCAAAATCTTAGTTTTAAAAAAAAAGTAGGGTTTTTGCTAGCTGGAAAGGAACAGTGAGTGATCATTTTATATGCCTGCTAAATCAATCCTTAGATTTCCAATTGAAAAAAAAAACCCCAACATTTTAGATGTATAGAAGTAGGGAAAACTGCTTCAATATCTGATTGCTCATCTGCACAAGTGCAAGTATCTGTGGGGTCAGAGATTATTCTGGGTCTGATTCAACAAAATATTTATGTTAGCCTCTTCTAAAAGTCATTCTTTTTCTTTTCTGAAGGAAGTTATCTAATGCAAGATAAATGAGATTACTACAAACATTCTATTTATTAGCCCCAGTTATTTATAACTAACAGAAATTAGTTGCATTGCTGATTTTTCATTAGCATCTTATCTAAGGTCAGTAGAATTTCTCCCAGCATCCAAAAACTGGGTTTTTTTTTAATAGGTTATCATTCAGTTCATCCCAACAATAACCATTGTACTGTCCTTCCGCACTAAACTTTAAAGTCCTAATTTAAAACCTGGTGAAAAATAGATGCAATTCCTGTCTGCAAGACTAGCTTGTCAACAGAACTAATTTTAGTTTTGTTTGGGGTTTTTTTTTTCTTCCATACTATATTAAATCCTGTCCGGGAACTTCTTATTCTTTCGTTGTTTCTTACGCCACTTCAAATGTCTTTTCAAATCTTAAGATAAATAAGTTTCAAGGTTTCTTGAATTTTGATATAGCCACTGCTTCCCCAGAATTACATTACAAACAGTGCAGAGGTACACTCAGTACAAAACTTCACAGGAAACATTTAGACATGAAGAAGTGCCTTCCTTATAGGGCTGAAAATGGCCTGAATTATCTGCATTGTTAAATGACTGGTCAGCTAGCATTGTCTGGTAACATAAACTGAAAATTGCATCTGCTTTACAAGAGGCATTTGTAATCATATTTTTTTATGTATATATATGCACATACTTAAAATACAAGTATATATATATTTTAAATATAAGAACACATACTTTTTTAAACATTACAATATATTGAAATATCCTCTGATGCTGGCAGACTGGAAGACTTTTATTTTCCCTCCTTCTGGCATATGCTCTGAACACACATCCTCTGTCCATTTCTTCTCTACAAAATAAATTAGCTAGCTCTCTGAACCAGGGCTGATACTTGGCACTCTGCAGCAAATAGTGTAAGCACATTCTCTTCTCCACAGCTTCAACCTTGAGAAGAACGCTGGATTTACAACTGACCTCCTCAGCAGCATGTGGCAACTGAAGCACATAGATGTGAAAATGCCACAAGAGCACTGTGGTCCACTCCTTCCTCAGTTACTATGAGGAAAGAAGACGAATTTACATGTCTATTTGTGCTCCCCTTACTTTTTAAATCATATTTTGACTTTTTTTCTTTCCCCTTTATGATTCTATCTAGTATGAGGAGAATGTCACCCTGTAGATCTAAGGAGAACTTCAGTTTAAATGGACTGGACTCCTGTCAGGTCTATGTAATTCCTCATTAATAACAGTGGGTTCATTTAAGTGTAAAAATTCAGTTTGTTCTGTATGATAGCTGTCCATTTATTCATAAGATCTCTGTTTGACTGAATGAAAAACTGTACTTAATGATATTCCATTATGAGTCGTGTGACAGGTGCAATGCTTTTTCATGCCACTTCCTATTGACTTTGCAGCGAAATATAGATATGCAGTACAGAAGTGAAGGCACCCAAACCCTAATTTCAGAGCAGAATTTTCTGTCTGACAGATAGGTGTGGCAATTCCCCAATACCAAACAGAATAAGCAATGCATCGTAGAGGCTCATCATATTGCAACAGATTAAACGTATTGTCAGTCTGATTCTGCCAATTACTTCCTGCACAGATTTTCCAAGTCAAATGCACACAAAGATTTGTAAAGTATACATTTGCTTAAGGAATCCACATAATAACCACAGACACTCTAATGAGCTATGAAACCTATTTTTAGTCACCAAGGTATTGGTTTTCTCTTAGGATTTTTACATGCTTTACATCTCTGCAGAAAAATTCAGGTATTAACTGTCTGTCAGGATTTCTATTTCTGTAGATTTCTACTTTTTTTTCCTAGTTTTACTTCTAGACAAATCAAGGCATGAATTATGCTACATATTTCTGGATTATCCTGTGTTGCACTTAAAATTCTTATTAAAGTTAATGATTAGCTACACTTAACAGAAATGCAAAATATCTCCATGTCAGTGTCTAGAGTATGTACAGTATATTGCATAACGCCTATTGTCTGCATATGCATGATGATTCAGTTTAGTAATATTTAACTCAGTTTCTTAGGCATAGATTATTTAAAGATAATAATGAAGCAAAATTTGCTCTCTTCTGGTGTGTGTTATGCTGTCCAAACTAGTAGACTGACAGCTGATGTTATTATCAATAATGTACTATAAATTCTTTTTCACATAGCAAAAGACCTTTCAAGTACATGGCAACAAAATACACCTAATTTTTATTCTATCAGCAGTTAAAAAACATTTAAAGCCCAAAAGTTGTCTATTATGTCTTTCTGAAATTGAAGGAGATTTTGAATTTAATTTTTCCATTATTTTACTCCTAATACAGAGAAAAGTGAAAAATAGTAGCAGCACAGAAAATTTCTTCCTCCCATCTGACAAATAGGTAAAAGCGATATTCGGATCATTTCATTTGGTCCATAATCTATTTTCTATTCATGTGAAAGGCTAATATTTTTCAGCTCCATCATTTTATACCAACAAAACACTGTTATTTCCCATGCTTCCCTCTCTCCCCACCCCATCCATATTAATTTTAAAAAGACTGTGTGAAATTCACCCATCTGCTACTTCTGTTTAACTTGTATGCTGCTGATTTTACATAGTGGTGGCTGATATTCATGTGAGAAACAAAGACAGGGGCTGGAAGCCTGAATTTATCTATCTGCCAACGAGCTGCCTGCAAAGTCAATATTTTATAGATTGTAACAGAGAAAGAAATATATAGAGTATTCCAAACAGGATAATGTACTCTGTTAAAAGGGATTTTTAATATTTATCTTGCACACAACAAATCAGGAATAAGGAAAGATCATTTAGCCTTAAATGTTTTACTTCACTAAATCACTATGAATGGATGTTTTAGAGTTTTGTGCATGTTGATAAAAAAGTGGTCAAAATTATTTAACATTAATTTGGCTTAATTTTTTTTTGATAACATGACAAACACGGATTTTTTACATGCATAAAAGTAATTAGATTGATTTTTTTTTTAATACAGAAGATGCAATGAAACTAACTATATAGTATAAATTACAAATGCCATTTGGGCTGTATAAATCAGTATAAGTGCACACACACATTTATAAGTATAGCATGTACTTACGTGCACAGATATTTGCTGTGTCTTTTTTTTTAGATTCATTTTGATCTGGCTACCAATGTTACATTGTAGTTCTTCAACTGGTACAACTCATGCACTTATTGCACATTTTTCCTCTTTTTAGCCAGATAAATCACTACATTTAAATTCTAATCTAATTCAGATTAGATTAGAGCAAACAAGAACAACGAAAACATCCATTATAGCTGATCTGGGGAATCCAGCTCATTTGTTTCTATTATCAGTAACAGTGATTCATACATCCAAATAAAAAGTTATTTGTTGATAAAACAAAAATGAATAGAGTATGAGAATGTAATAGAGTTGTGTAGCTTCTCCAGTCCTGAAAGACTTTATGGTACTGATTTCAACACCACAATTTTTTTTTACCTGGCTAGATATTCTTCTGCTTTCTGAAGCTGAATCTTGGAATGGCTGGGGCAGGAGTGCAGCACTGCATAAGAAAGTAAAACACTGATTTAAAAAAAAAAAATACACTTGAGGGTTGTGAGCACTTTGGTGCAGTCAAAGCTTAAGTTTTATCTTTTGAAATCAAAGCAACTTCAGTTAAAGCATTCTGTGTGACAGATGTGATAGTTAACAAGTATTTCTGACTAAAAAACAAGGTTGCACTGTGCAGACCAGCTCACCATTATAGAACTTAGAATGAACATTTGATGTCTTTCTTCTCCCTGTTTAGCTATATAACAACTATATCATGTTTTATGAGACTTAGTGAGTTCACCTTTGTGCCTCACTTACATTCACATCAGTTGCTATCACAGTTTTGCTCCACATCCTAAGTACACTTAATTTTCAAAATAATTTCTTTTTCATTCAATCAATATTTGAAAATTATTTCATTTTCATGTAGTTTCTGTGTTGAAGACAATTATCTTAAAATATAGAATTGAATTAAACCCAGTTTCTGGATGCAAATACATTCACCTGGTCCATTACTTAGAAATCACTCACAGACTGTACTCACAATCAGGGATTTTCCAGGTTATGGAGCAATTTTCTGTCAACAGGCTGACTTGAAAAATGACATAATGGCATTTCATAATGACTGTCTTAAACAACTCTATTCCCTATTTTTGGGTGACAATATAGATTACAACAAATATTACAATCTGAAGTTCATTTTATTTTTGTTCTATTGAATGATCAGATTTATGTCTGAGTTAAGGACATCCTCAAAAATACTGCTGTTTTTCAATTTTTTGTTCTTCACAATCATCCCTTAGAAAATATATTTCCCTTGTGTGTATTTGTGAGTTGTTTTTACAGCTATGTGACATTACACACAATAAGAAAGTGACACCTGTGTATTGCAGCTCCTGCTTGGAACTCATTTTGCTAGAAAAGAGGTCTAGCCCTGATCAACCGCTCACGTAATAAAGTCCTACATTGAAATTAATTGGGAATTTAGAAAACGGTGACAGATTTACCACACCAAAATTTCATCCAGGCAGAAACAAGGAGTAAGAGAGGAAACAATTCAGATTGCCAAGGCTCCCTCCAGAATATACTTCTCTGTAAGAGGGCTTCCTTCCCTTTGGCAGCCTCCCTGCAGCCTGTATGTAGCAGAGGGCCTGTTGAGGGTGTTTTAATGGCTAAGGGGACAAGGCTGACCCTGATCTGCTTGACCAGCACAGCACAAAGACGCCTACAGCCAGCTCACAGGAGCAGCAGTGCCGAGCTGGAGTAATCCTGTGACCCTGGGCAGTGCCTCCAAGCCACAGCAGCCACCAGTGCCCACTGTCCTTTCCCGGTCAGCAGCACCGTCAACACTGCTGAGTTGTGCAAAGACAACTGAGTTATTGAAAAAAGATTTTTGAGACTACCTCCCTGAGTTTTGCAGAAATAATTTCAATAAAGTCTGAAACACTCTTTATGATAGCGTAACTTCTTCAATTCTTCCTTATTTCAAATTGTAAGTGAAAATAGTAGTCATGTAAAAGTGTTTCCAGGTCACTGCACGGGTGCCAGAGCAGGGTAGTATCTGAAGAAAAAAATTATAATACCTTTTAAAGCATTTTCTTCCCTTTCAGATAGCTTTCTGACTGCTCTTTTTTTGAACAGAAGTGAATTTATGGAATACATGTCACTGACATGAATTAAATCGCACCAGAGGAATTTTTTTTTCACAGGATCTCTCACAATCAATTAAGCATTAGTCTGAACAATACCCCAAATCAAACTTCTGCATTTACCTAATATGTCACAATTATTTCTCTAATTTATCTCTGATACAGAATCACAAAATCAATTAGGCTGGAAAAAACCTCTGAGATCATCAAGTCCTTTGACTGAACAGATGAAAAAGGATTCAAGAATTGGACTGTCAGCAAAAAAAATTGGTAAAACATTTTTTATACTTGAAGAAATACTTTTGAAATTAAGAAGTAGTAAAGGTTTCCATGTATAATGCATTAAATAGAATTAGGTATTCCTACCTAATTAAGGATCTTACTAGAGAAATAATTTTTAAAATTATTATAATATCAATCAGATTTTTAACTTCTATTTGCAGAAATGCACCATCAATTGGAAATACGAGTTGTGAATTTAATTACTGAACAAGAATAGCCAAGAATGAAAATGACATTATGAATTTAAAAACTGACTGGCAAGTTTCCATTTTTACTTAGACTATGAAATCCAGCTCAGAATTAACCTAATCTGCCCCATTTTTTGTTTTTACTTTTCCTACTCTTTTGAACTAGAGGGAAATAATTTTGCATTTGTTGCAATTGAATACCAAGCTTTCAGACAACTGATGTTAATTTTGCCTTTTGCAACCCATCCTCAAATACTTTCTGCTGCATTTATGAAATATAAATAGCGGTTGCAAGACTGGTCTCAGCTGCAGCCTGAAGTGTGACTGTCTCTTCCTCCCAGCTTGGAGGTGAAGTGGGAATTGCTTGCAGCACAGCTGCTGCACTGTGGCCTGTGCCACAGACCTCCTCATACCCTGAGGCAGCCCCGTATGCCACAACTGCAGCTTGCACTGAGCTGTTTCTCCAGCCACTCCACCAGTGAGGAAGAACTGAACTACAGATGAAATCTAAAGCCTGGCCAAAAGGGATGTTCTTGATTTAGCCATAGGTTGAAATATCATGATTTCATGCTGTGGTTTGGGAGAAGTGCAGGATTCTCTGGACAGCACCAAGCACATAAGCAAACACAACTCTGGTGAAAGATGACGGCCTAGAACCTGTCGGTGCTGGAGCTCCTACACAACATGTCACTTCTATGGGGAGTCAAGTAGTTAAGTCCTCACAAAGACAATGAAACTGCTGTCAGCTCAGCAGACCTTGCCTGACAGTCCTTATTGCTCTGTGGAGCCAAGCAGAGCAAAATTAAATGGATGTGATGGAATTATTTCTGAAGTTCTTTCTCACACAGTATACATGAAGCTGATGGGTATGATAAAAAGCATGATAAAGAAGTCTCATGTAATTTTTTGGTTTTTATTTACTAATAGAAAATAGGGTTCACAGAGTAGCAAGAATGCCATCACTGTGAGGAGGAATTTCTAGCTGTAGTCTCTGGGATTAATCACTGTATATGACACCACCATTTCATAGCACCTGGAATGTAACTTCTCTGACCAAACTCTTCCTGGCAGCAGAAGTGAAAACGTAGAAGTGCAGGATCTCATCTCAATTCAAAGCGGATAAATGCAACTGACAAATCACCTTAAGCATAAAGTAATCCATGAGTGGGTTAGTGCAAGTCCCATGTGCAAAATCCTGCTAGACATTAGAATTAAGGAAAAGAGAGGACAAGGATATACTACCTGTTTCTTAAATAACTACAGCAGATGTCCACATGATTCATGGAGATTTTTCAGGAATATAAAATCAAATCCAGCCTTCTCGGTAGTTTAGCTAGTTTATTCTACAATTAATGCAGACTTCAAAGAAATGGCAATCAACTGGGAAACACACTGTCAGCTCTGAGGGATGTCACAACCCACGCAGAGACAGCATTTTGGATGTGGGGAAAGCTCCTTCCAACCACGGGTGGTATATTTATCCTCTGCATCACCTCTCCCTGTGCACCTACTCCATGGGAAGGAATGAAAACCATGGGAAGGAGGCAGGAGAGGAGGGTCCACTAGAGTGGGAGGCAAGGCAGGGTTGTGCCACCTATCTTGTTCTCCAAGAGGTAGATGTGGAGGCCTGAATTAATCATTCATCCTCCCTGTACTTGTCTTTTCATTGACTCATTGCAATTCAACTTCGTGTCTTGCCATTTACTGTGACTGGACAAATTCCACCACTAGTTTCAGAATCTTGGTTAGGAGACACAAGAAATGGAGATTAGAACAGTCAGGTGTCCAGTTATGCCCAGGACATGAGTCCCCTTAGAAGATTCAAGGTTAACATTTGAGGGACTGGTGGGAAGGAAGGATTTCAAAGTAAAGCTCTGGGAAGAAGGTTCCCATGAAGGGGGAAGGAACTTCTGAAAATCTCACTCCTTCTTTAGCTCAAATTTTGAAAGCAAGCATTTTGTGGAGGATACCCTGAATATCCTAGTTTGTTTGTCTTATTAGTTCTTTTATAAAAATTACTAAGGTTATCAGAAAAGCTTTTTCAACATAGATTTACAATAAGAAGAATACTCAGGCTACATATTTATGATTTTTTCCTCAGATCAGCTATCACATTGATAAAACAGATACAATACCTTCACAGCATAATTGGCAAAAACTGTGCCCGCCACATTAACACAGGAGTGTGGACCTGCCATAGATTAATTTGGATTTATCAGTAACTGCATTTAAAACCAAAAAATTTGGTCTAAAAAACTCACATTAACCATCAGGTGTCTCAGTTTGAAAGTGTGGTGAACCAGTCCACTATTACATAGGACACTGTTGTCATCTTATTGCATACCTTCTTAGTGATTTCTCATGGGCATATCCTCACAGCACTGACTCCTTCTTCACAGCACAGCCAACAAACTCCAACTCCCTTCTCACTCAGGTAACCCACTCTTTTATAGCACTCATCCTCATTGGACACAGCTGTGGCCTCTTAAGGGCAGGCCTGTTCCTAATCTTTAGTAATTAGCACAGCTGCAACTCCTCAGGGATGAGATTCTCTTCTGCACTGTCTTTATTTTCTTACATTCTATCCCCCCACAGGATGTGGCCATAATATGCTGTCTATAATAAATTTAAATTTAATAATTTAAGTTGAATATATGAAAATATTCTAAAAAATATAATCAGCAAGATTAAAAAGCCTTTCCTAAGAGGCTTGAAGTAAGACTTGGCTAATAGCTGCACTTGAGCAAAACCAGCTGTAAAGTGATGCTTTTCCCATTTTGTCATTTTTACACCCAGCCTGTGTATGATACATGCAAGGTAAAAGGTGAAGTAGAATTGTGTATGGAAAGTGTGTAGGCTGATAGTTAAATGCTGGGTAAGTACAAATCTAAACTCTAACAGCAGAAGAAAAGGTTAATCTTGATCCATCAGAGGCTGCCTATAAGCCCATTGAACTTCAAACAGCAAAAAATAACTTTATCATCCATACTAAACAGGAAGCCTTATATCATGGTTCCAGGAACTTAAAGCAGGAATGTGAATGTCACAAGCATGAAAAAAATATATAGATAGCATGGTTTACTTTTTGAATGTGAAAGTTACTAAAACAAAGTTAGTTGCTCAGTCTATACAAAAATCATATATGAACCCCTAGAAGAAACAGGATCTGTCCATAAACAGTTTAACTATGTCTCACTAATATTGATTGGAATGGAATCAACAAATCCTAAAAAAATATTTTTTCTTCTTCTGTTCAGCAACCTCTTTCTTCATCAGCTCTTTCAAGTTTGGCTGCCTCTTTTTCCCAGAAAACTCATATATTAAATATATTTCAATTTTAACAGTTTTGGACTTTTTGGCAATATATGATGGGAAGATGCATAGGGTTTTAAAACTGAATTACATAAAAAGAATGGTAAGCTAAACTAGTTTCCGAAAGCAATTCATTTTTGTGATTTTAGTGCTATTTCTGGCTATGCAGTCTGTTATGCAGACTTTTTTTTTCCTCCTTAGTGCAGCTTGATGACTGGAAATAACCCTGTGGGAATTGCAAGTAGAGCAGGGAACAAAGAACAGGAGAGAATATAAATATGAAGGTATTTTCACTTCATGAGAATTAATTATGGGGCCCATGAATAAATATTTGAATAGCATTGTTAGTACAATGCAATAAGAGCTCTCTGGTGGCAAAAATTATCATTACATTGCATCTCATTTTTATTACAGACAATAATGGGGCTTTGACCAGAACATTTCTTTCTTTTTGTTTTACTTGAAAGTATAAGAAAACTCTGTTTAAAAGAATATATATTTTAACTGTGGTTTGTTCTTGTTTTTTGGTTTTTGTTTTGTTTTTTTTTTTTTTTTTACTGTTAAGAATTTTAACTTAATAGATTTGATACTAATAATCTTCTATATTTGCACTGGTTTCCTAAGAGAGCAGGAATTTCTCACCCAAGAAGGCCTGTTTCACAACATAAGTTCTGAAATTTTTTATTCATCTTATCAGGCGTTCATAATGGCTGAATTTGCTATTTTGTTATTTAAAATCAATTGTGATTTTCATTACCTTTAGTGGAAACATAGAAGACATCTACTAGACAGTGTAAGACAAGCTGCTTCTTAACAGTATGCATGAAAATGTATGAAAAAGCTCCACTCATTCCTTTCTGACAGAAGCTGAAATCACTCCAGCTTTTGTGTTGGTATTTTTACAATGCAGGCAGGGTGTCAATACTAATTGCACACGCAGTGAGAAACAAATATCAAAATATCTATAATGCAATTTAATAAAATGCAATGTAAGTACTGGCTCAATGTGTAAGTTGTGAATATATGCCTTGCTACATCAGCAAATTAGCAGAGAAACAGTCTGCTTGACAGAAGTATTTTACTTCCTAAATTTTGCATCCCTGGTGCAGTAGCTCTCCCAAAGTGATTCTCTACACAGCTGGTTAGGAAAAAGTTAGAGCTACGTTGTAGGAAGATCCTGCTCACATAGTTAATGCACAAAAAGCTACAAATAACATCTTATTTCAAGGTCATCATGTGAAAAAGGGAGATTTCCCGAAACCTTTAGTGCTTGTTTTGTCTGTCAGTGCCCCAGGAAAGCCGAGAGCCCTGTGCCCGAGCAGTCTGTCAGCGTGCCCTGGTGGGGGCTCTGCAGGGAGCTGCCGCCTGGGCTGGCCGCAGCTCGGCCTGGCCGACAGCTGCTCTGCGCTTTACCAGCTACAGGGTACCGTGGGTGCCCCTCACTTTGGGTATCCAAGGGGGTGGTAGAGTCACCATCCCTCGAAGAGTTTAAAAAAAGACTGGATGTGGCACTTGGTGCCATGATCTAGTTGAGGTGTTAGAACATGGGTTGGACTTGATGATCTTAAAGGTCTCTTCCAACCTAGAATTTCTGTGATTCTGTGATAACCAAGGATTTCAACAGAGCTTGACCAGGTGTCCCTGCTCTGCTCCACCCACCAGGCTATCCCCCTCAGCATATGCTTAAGGTTGCAGGCTGCAGGGAATCATTGTGGAACAGGTTTTGAGCTGCCAACCACCTTCCATCACGTGAGTAGCAACGATGTTTCACCCTATAATGTCAATATCACTACAATCTCTGTTAGAGTGTCTGTATAACTTCCCAGTTTTCTCTCATTTAACTTCAGCCACCTTTTCCCAAGAGCCTTGGATATAAGTGCATTGTTAACAAAGTTAATATAAGAAATATGAAAGCTAAGAGACACTTTTGCTGACATTAGTATATATTAAGACTTAATGTACAATCAGTGCTTCTCATCTATATTTTGCAAAGCTCTCCGATTTATGTTCCATGCAAGGAATATGGTTCGCAATGTCACCAGCAGAATGCAGGAGAGCAGAGACCACAGTCTGAGTTTGTCAGTCCATCCCAAACTCTTCAGGTCACTTGAAACAGGCCCACACCTAGGAACTGAGCCAGACCAAGAGAAGAGGAAGGATTTTCTAAAGGCAGGAATGATGCCATGTTCTCAGAAGGCTAATTTATTATTTTATAATACTATATTATATTAAAGAATACTATACAATACTAAAGAATACAGAAAGGATACTGACTGAAAGTTAAGAAGATAATAATGAAAACTCATTACTCTTTCCAGAGTCTTCACACTGGCTATCACTGTGGGTAAACAATCTCCAAACACATTCCACATATAAGCACAACACAGGAGAAGCAAATCAGATAAGAATTATTTTCTTTTTCTCTGAAGTTTCTCAGCTTCCCAGGAGAAAAATCCCAGGCAGAGGGATTTTTTTCAGAGAATATGAATGCTACAATTTTCTGAATTAGATCTGTGCATTTAGTAGGCAATGTCTCATAGGACAGTTCTTCAAGTGTAGAACAACTAGATAGATAGATAGATAGATAGATAGATAGATAGATAGATAGATAGATAGATAATGAAGTCTTCTTGTGACTTTCCTCTCACCCTTTTTGTCACATTTTTGTGGTAATAGGTAGTAAATCTGTTTAAAAAGTACTAGGGGAAAAAAAGTACTAGGAAAAAAAGTAGAAATGACATTGAAATGTCTGAATTGTACTGAAGTCTCATCATTGTAATAAATCAGTTGAAACTTTTTGAAACATGAGCTGTAAAAATGCAAACAGGTTGAACAGCTCTGCATACCAATGGCAGCACATTTGTGTCAAGAACAGAAAGCTTATATATGCTTAAATATGCCAAATTACTTGCTTGCAAAGTGCTCAGTGTTGAAAGCCTGTCATGCACGCTCCTGAGGAGATGCAAAACCTCAATAGATGTAGGCTCTGAGTGCCTACTTGTAATTAAGAATTTCCTTCCAAAATACAGGTTTTGCATCCTAGAAGCCACAGCAGTGTTAGTATGTAGAAGCTTCATTAACATTTATAGAATATCATCAGTGAAGTTGCCATATCCAGATTTACTCTTTCGCCCTTATCCAAAAAAATCCAAATATAATCAGACAGACCAAGAGTTCTCCCATGTATGTAATTGCAGAAGAGTTCAGATTTTGCCTAATCCAACCAACTCTATCCTGTCTTGTTGCGACTCTTTAGCTCTTCCATTCACACATCTCCCAAGATTTCTCTGCCTTTTGTTATCCAAAAGAAAACAAAATAGAAGTGTGGTAAGTAGCAACAAATATACTGCTGTCAGTGAAACATCTGCCTTGACTGTGGGTTCAAACAAAAATATAGCAATGAAACTGGCTGCTGTTTCATAGATGGCAAAGGCATATGCTCCACATAGAGACTTCAAAAAATAAAAATAAAACCTTAAAAATTCAAGTTTCTCTCATTGTCTAAAATTCCTTCCATCCACTTCCTTTCTGCCCTTGCCTACACATTTCATTAATTTCACAGTGGCCTCCCTAATAATGCCCTCCGTTTGCCATTATCATTGTTATCATAAGCTATGTGGATGCAAACATGAAAAAATGGAGACAGTCAAATGTGTCAGAAATCCAGATCAAAAAAGAAACAAACACACAAATAAACAGAAATGCTTCTTGTTTTACTGAGATTTATGGTCTTTGCATGAGACTAAAAATTCAATCCAAATCTTACTTTTTTCACTGCCTATTTTTTATTAGGCATGAAAATCACTTTGACAATCTAACTACTCTCCTCAATTTCAGAATAAATGAAATTGTAATTCATACATTGAAATCCATTATTTTTCATATATCAATGGAAAATAATCAATAGTTAAAATACTTTTGTGTTACTACTTGTGGAGTTAAAGTTCATAACCTGTGAAAAAAGCCTGATAAAAATGTCTGATTTAGGACACAGAATGTCCTTGGTCAGCATCTTTGCCTCCTTCTGAAGGAAGGAAAATTAAGTGAGACAGTTGAGGTGGATGTTTTTCATTTTGGTCACCCCTAAACAGCATAACAGAGCTTGTTTTTAGGAAAAGCTGTAAGATTTCTCTTTGGCAGCAATTCGAGAAAAGGAGCAGGAAGAGTGTCCATGGCATGCGATACACTACTGGGGGAAAGCAAGCTCAAAATTTGGTCTCATGCAAACTAATATTTTATAATAGCCAGTCAGCCTGTCCTGTGGTGGCAGCTGGGGAACCCCAGTACTCCCCAAGAACCTCCAGCACAGCTCTCCAAGGATTCACTGCTCCCTGCCTCTCCAGCACACATAAAGCCAGTCCTGAGAAAGCATATTTTAATGCAGAATAGAGTGTGAAAAACAACATTATTACACAAGGTCACAAGAATTATAGCAAAAGCAAGCTTCCAGGAATGAATGTGAATGGCTGCATCTTGGACTGAAACATGCAGAGTGTTTTTCAATTAGCAGCATCCTTTGCAGCAAATTCCATTCATTACTTAGGAAGCAGATTAAAATGAAGATAAAGACCTGCCTGTTGATAACATAATTTAAACCTGGGAATATAAGGCAATTTTTGTTTTCAAAGTATTTTAAAGTGTATTTGTGACTCCCCACTGACATTTCACAGAAACTTAACATGACATTTAATTATGGTTGATTTGTTTTTCTGTGTACAATCAACAGCATAGTTCTTAGAATGTGTTTTCCTCATAAAATACAATTCACTCTTGGAATATTAATATCCAAGAAGGGAAATTTTCACCAAACATAAGGACCCAGAACATGACTCATTAATCTAATATTTGTTCTGATAGAGAATTCAGGCAAAACGACCAAAAGTGTACTGAGATGCACTTGTAAAGAAGAAAAATAACTATTAAAATTTTTAAGAAAGCACTTTTGAGTTCTCCTAGCTGAAACACTTAAATACCAATTTATAATGAGCTCAAGTTAGATAAGGAAAACAACAGGCCCTCATTAGCAATGTGGCAAAGATTTGACATCACTCATGAAGAGGAAAAAAAGGAATAATTTGCAATTATAGTACTTTTAAAAGAAAAAAAATATTTTTTCACCTATCAGTAAGAAAAAGCTAGTTAAAAAAGTGGGCTCCTTTAATTGCAACTTAGTAATGCTTTTTGGAGGAGTCCTGTGGTATTCACCACGTTGTTGGGCTTTTCTAAAAAAACCTGAAATACTTACAAACTTGCATGAGTATAGCATCTGTAGATTTCTGATAAATTATCTATCATGAAAAAAATCACAAGAACTGGCAACAAAACTACTAAAACTTACTGAATTTTATTAGGTACTGAATGCCACATAGAAAGTGGTTACATTTTTCCTTTGTATATTTGTTGCAGTTCCAGAGAGAAAAAAAAATTGATAACATTCCTTTTACATGAAAAACTATAAAACCAATACAGAATCATTACAGTTAAAATATTAACACTGGGAAAAAACACCCACAGCTGCTTTCTTGAACTTACACATGCAAATATGTAGTTCTTTGAAGTGGCAGTTCTATAGCCTGAAATCATATTACCTATTTCCCCAAAGTGAAAGTACAAGTGATACTGGGAGGCAAGATTCACATGTCTCTGCTTTTTTAGCTGCAAAATAAGAATTAATAGGTATCACATATGCTAAAAGACTCAAAATTCATATAGTATCTTTTCAAGATTTAAGTTATTAAATTTGAGTGTGTGTTTAGCACATTTATTATAATCCAAAATAATTATTTTGCAATTTTGTAGTACACATTCGAACACGGTCAACTTATTGAAATTTCTTTTACAAGTAATCTATTACATATATTTATTTCCAAGATGAAGTGGAAATAAATATATGTAATAGATTACTTGTAAAATTTCTTAAAGATATTGAATTCAAAAACTCAATTCAATTTTACACTTATGGTCTTTATTGGTTGAGAAGCCTCTCATTTATATTTTCTCTTACTGTCTTTGCTACACTGAATTATTCTCTCAAAAGCAATAACACAAAAAAATAACCCAACTAGAATCTGAGTCTCTGTGATACTTGCACTGACTTTAGGAATCTGTCAGGTCAAAACGTACTCATATTTTGAAATAAAGGCACATATTTCTGCACATAAAAGTTGTCATAAAACTGAGTTCCCAACCAGAAACTCTGAAAGTCTTCATAATCACTGTTTGAGATACGGCTGGTATAAAAAGGATTCATGGTTTCTAGTGGTCTCCAAGGGACCTATTATGATAGCCTTATATCTGAAGAATGATGATGCATTTTGGTTTTTTCCCTCTTGGTTTGGTATTTGGTATTCCTGTTTTCTAAAAGCAATACTACCTCTACTCTAGATAGGTACCTGGATATGTGTATCACCAGATCAGATTGCTGTTTTATTCTTTAGGACCCTTTTCCTGGCACAAAATTTTGATAAATTTCTCTCCTGACAATAGTACCGATGCCTAAAGGAGCCTTTGGTACCCACACACAGAATGAAAGATTCCAATAAAACCCTGGATGCCCTTGGATGCCATGACTCACAAGGAACAGCCTTTTAAGAGTCCACAGTTGTTTACATCAACCACAAAGTCTGTTGACATCACAGAAAAGAGCAATGACATTCATCACAAACGAGGATTAAAATAGAAAAGGCAGATGGACAGTGAGAGAAAGTCAAATGCAGTCAACAGCAGGTGGATAGCAAGAGCATTGTACACAGCAGCTACCAAGGTCTTATTAAACATTCTTCCTCTCACGACATGTTGGCATAGCAATGACTGATTTTACAGGGCATGGCCAATCTCCTCAGACTGCTTGTGGACTGCTTTACAGTTTTACAGACCACAAGGAACATTCTGAATTCTCTTCCCCACATCATGCTGTTTAAGGCTTGCTACCTGTGTGCAGAAGTCCACACAGTTGCTTCTGTGTGAAACAGCTACAGGACTGCAATTTGTATTGCAGCACTCTCAGTTCTTTGAATTTCATCAATCTCTCTCTATACACTACTTCCCAGAAAAACATATAAAATTATTATTCCCCAGTAGTGTAAAACCACTCTTGTCCTGCCTGCATAGGTTAGAAACCTGCATTACCTCTCTGTAAGTTTCTGATCGTGACTGAGAAACCACAAATTATTGTATTTGCAATATATGATACTGTTGCAATGTCTTTGTGATTAATATACGCCCTAGCGGTACCCTTTTTTTACATAAAGAAACTGTTGGCTCATGCAGATGCACTCAGAAAAGGAAGTAAAATAAAAGTGTCTCAACAAATTTAATTTTACCAATTAGAGCAGCAGCAACCAATTATACCAGTTACAATATACAGGCCTTCGTGTATAGAATCATCATCAGGGCTGACAGTAAATATATGTCCAATAAATCAGCTGGTTATTCAAGACTCTTTTGGTGTCTAAAATGATATTTAAGCAGAATACAAAAAGTAAATTAAAAAAAAACCAACAAAAACACCCTTCCACTGGCTCCAAGTTCTGGTGGCCACTGTGTGTTAAGGTACCTATACTGGCCTGGCATCACCCCTCTTGGCATGAGGTTTTCCTCATGTTCCACCCTCCATGAAGTTTCTCTGTGTTTTGTGGTTTACATGATTTGAAAGGAAAGGCTCTGACACACTTTGAAGACACATTAGAAAGTGTTGGCTGATTGTCACAGACATCTTTTGTGAATTATCCTTTCTTTAGCATTTTTCCCCTTTCTGAGAAGCTGTGGCCTCAGCAACAAAATTTAAACAATGGTTATCTGCTGCTGTGGAATGCAACAGGTGGATCCGTGATTGGTCTCCTGTGGATGTTTGGATTTACTGACCACTGACGGCAGAGCCGTTCTTGCTTTCTGCCGGAACACAGACCTTTGTTATTAATTCCTTTTCAATTCTTAGCTTAGCTATCTTCTCAGAACTTTTCCCTCTATTCTTTGTAGTATAGTCATAATGTAATGTAAATATCATAAACTAATAAATCAAGCCTTCTGAACATGAGGTCAGCATTCTCGTCTCTGTCTTCATCCTGAAAACCCTTGCAAGCCCTGTGAAAGCTGATTGTGTCTCTGCACAAAAGGATTTCTAGTGCATACTTAAAATCATATTGAACAAGGAGTTACCACAAAAATGCACTAAAAACCTGTCCAGGAAGGTAGGCAAAATGCCTCAGAAGCAGTGCAAGAATGAAAGGTGGTGATAGCTTCACCCATTCACTTCACTGCACCACCTGTGACAGTCCTTAGTGTTCCTAAGGAACAACAACTTTATTAAAGATTTTGTGACAGAAGATAAATCTCGTTGAAGCTATCATGATTTAATTCCCATTTGAAATAATTTAAATCAAATAATAAATTAAAAAAAATTATTAATCAATATGTTTGATTTCAAAAGGGAACCGGGAGGAAGAGGGATTACTCAGCAAAACTAAAAGAATTATAGCACACAGGAACATGCATAGATTGCCTAAAAATTCTGAAATCAAAGCTTAAAATCATTGTGGGAAGTGCATTCCATCTGAGAAGTAGGTAAACTAGGCAGTGAGGATGCACCTGAAAGAAAAGTTAATACAGATGTTGGAAAGATTAACAAATATTACTCCAGATTTCAACAGAAATCAAGTTTTTTATGATAGCTCCTTGGAAAAGTTGTTTTCATACATATCCATCATGTACATCCTGTGTATTTAGCTTCACCAGTTTTCTTATTAAATTACAGTCATTTTATAAACACTGATATACAATATGCCACTGTGAAAATTATTATATTCTCAATGGTCCTTATGTGTTTCATCCATTTGAGAAATGACATATTTACTGCGGCTTCCCATATAAAATAGGAAATTTCAGAGATTCATTGTTGATAATTGTTACCTAGATGCTGAGTGGAGTGGCTGTCACTTCAGGATTCCATTTCCCACACAATAATATCCAGCAAAATGCAATTAGGATAAGAAGTATTTTAGATCTAAAAGGTCTCTTATTTTCCTTAGGTCTTATTTTAGCAATGAGTCTGTGGTTAAGTATTGTAAATGTTAGAATTTTTTATTGCCTCTTAAAATATTTTTACTTAAAAAATATATTTTGCATGTAATCATCCCATAAGTCTGATGTGACATTTCATGGAGTATTCACTAAAAATTCTGTCTTCAACCATTAATATTTGAAAGAGTGTTATAATTAAAGGTAAAATGAGCACGTGAACACAGTCTACTTTTTACAATATTATAAAATTAGTACTGTATTTAAATATAAATTAAAAATATCCACTGTTAATCTAAATTTAAAGTTTTTATTTAGTCTTCATTATTTATTTCTACTTCTATTCATCAAAACTTTTCCTTTTTTTTCCAGTAGTTTTTAGACAGTTTGTTCATTATTAAAGAAACAAATGGGATCTATATTCAAATCTTTAATCTCCTCTTAATATTATTTTAGAAACATAAAATTGAATATATTTGAGTATTTTCCAGGATAAATGGCACATAATTTTTAGTTTCTGAAAGAAGAAGTATCGGTAACTGCACTTTGTGGGGGATATAGCAGAATTTATAGTGCAGGTGTCTCCAGGCAGCATGGGGCACAGCTGCTAGCTCGTAGGGGTCGTAAGATTAGGTGAGATGGTTGCACTGTTTTTTGCTTTCCCAGTCTGAGACGAGGTTCCTGTAGTTAGGATTAAAGTACATTTGAAATGCTGTCTAGACAAAGTCATGTCATAGGCTTCCCGAGTAGATGGCAGCATTATTAAGAATTTCTGCAATGCTGCATCCCCCTTCTCTGCACGCCACTGGTCTCCCTGCATTTTCGGTATGCAACTAACATTAAAGAATTTATTGGAAAGCAGCTCTTCTACCTTCATACCTCATTGCTAGAGGCCTTTCACTACATTTTGAGCTTTTGGAGTTCTTTCATGCATCTTGGACCTTTATTTCATTGTAACTGCATCCAAAAGAGCCTGAGATTTTCTTCATGTACCCAGGTAGTTACTCAGGTACACAGATGCTCATGAGCTATTAAAAGTTAGCCAGAATCTATGAACTGCTTAACATATGAGCTGCTGAGGCTCTTGAGTTCTTCACAAAAGCATTTTGAATTGTGAGCACTCCACTTAAGATCAGTCCCTCAATATTCTCAGGTTATTTTTGAAAAGCATCTAGGCATCCAATAAAGATAATCACAGAATGCCAGGAAATTCATAGCAAAGATTAAATTATATTTAAATTAAAATTTTGGACTGGAAAATGCAAACTTAGAAGTAAGTTTACCATGATGTGCAATTATGTCTCTGCAAGAAAATTCTCCCAATGTCATCCCACTTTAATGCCTTGCAGTTTGTGTATATGGGTGAATCTCTGCGTGTGCGTGTGTGTTGGGAACTCAAAAATGAAATTGCTTACTCTTTAAGTCTACGACATAATTAGGTAAACCCTTGCCCTAATGTGAATGTTAAAATCATCATTTAAGGCACTAGTCTAAGAGAAATGTCTTCTTTTAAATTTTACTTTACAGAGTTTTTTTTTAAATTCTTAGTCATCCATTTATAAAATGCCACCAGAATGATATTTCCAAATATTTTATCATATCACATGTGTTTTAAACATTCTCCTTTCCTTCACCCAAGTCATGTCTGTATGACTGCTGTATTCTAGATAGTTATGAGTAATGTTCAAGACAGGATACTGAGCTAAATCAAAGAAATAGCTGTCCAGATAAAAAACCAGATGTAAATGGAGGTGCAGCTTGTTTATATTTACATAAATGTGATATATTGTGTTAGCACCCATAAAATTAATGATTTACTTAGTAAAGCACACAAATCCTAGTTGGAGCAAGACACCATCTTTATAATCACTAAGGGAAACTATTAGACCAACTGTTAAACAGACAACACAGACCTGTTTTAGGTACCTCAGCTTCTAAAAGAAGGCATTTCCTTACACATTCTGGGAAAAATGAATACATTTTTAATACAAAATTATTGAAACAATAAATCATGAAGATCATAGATCAAGAAGTTATAAAATTATCTCTTTGATATTTTCCTCTCTCTCTAGACTGGAATTGATTTTTAAATCCAAACCAAAATTAAAAACTTTAAAGAAAAATTTCTACACAAGTCTAGATACCTACCAACATTATATAGAGATTTTGAAAAAAATTACCATTAAGAAAGAAATCTAACCCCCTTCACCAAAAATATCTCTAACCATTTATCAGTGGTGTTTTGGTAAAACTCTACACAAAATAAGCCATCATCAAATTGCCCACCTCAGATTTGAACAATCAAGAGGATAAATTGTTCTAGCATGAGCTTTTCTGTCTTCTTCAATAACACAGCTACCTACAGTGCCTCACAAAATTATGGAGATCACTGAAAATTATCATCCTGAAAAATTAACACCAAGAAAAAAATATTCCCTTCAAAGGAAGAAAAAAGACAAAGCAGTAAGAGCTTCTGAGCACACACGTTTGCTTTTCATTTCTTGAAAAACAAACAGAAAAGCCAAAGTCTTTATTCAACAAGTATAGTTTCCAAGGTAGCATTAAAATCATGATCAAACAACTTCACATGAGTTTCTGAATAAAAGCCTGATAAGTTACAAGCCCAATTTAGGCTATAGCCTGACTGATAAAATACACCTGAGATAGATTAATCATTGGGAGCTATACTGCTCAGCTGACTGTGTTTTCAAAGTCTGAGGTGCTAACTCCATCTTCTATCAATGGAAAAACCACCCTCCACTCCAGAAGCCCAGTTAGGAATATTTCTTGTCTTTTTTGACTGTTTTTCAAAACTTACGTTTTTTCATTACACAGTGGTCTGTTCGACCTAAGAGTTTCTTTGACTTTTTAAACAGGAAAGTAATAATTTAAGGCAGGATTTTCCCCCTTGTTTATCTTTAAGATGTTCATATGAATGAGGACATTGACATGCAATGTGCAAGATTACATTAAATATTATCCAAATATTTCTGTTAGGTAAGACCATTGTTATGCCTTGGGTAAATCAATTCCCCTTCCTGTCACGTTTTCTAATATATTTTTTCAATTAGGTTATTTTCTCTCTTTCATATATTTTCATACAGAACTTCTACATGATTTAAAGCAAAATGCACTTCCTGAAAACATTTATTTCTATCATCCATTTAATTTTTCACCACTGATGCTCAAAGCACAATCAGTGAAGTACCTGTCAGAATAAACTGATATTACACCAAGGAACTAGGATGCCTCTGTTCCAGTTTCATCTAGTGGCCACATCACTCAGAGCAAGCAGATTAAACTCATTTCCTCATTTCCAGATTTCTCACTGCCAAGATATACAAAATTGTGACAAGACATAGAAAAATTTCAGGATCTATAGATTAAACATGCCAAGAAAAATGCAAGGCATTGTTGTCATGTAATGGACTGTCTTCCAGCTGCTGTCAATTCCAAATAAAATCATGGGAGCTGAATTCTCTGCAAAGTCATTTTCCTGGACCATTAATTCTGAATTGCCATTTACAGAATAATTGCACTTTTGTTTCCCTGGGGATCTTGCTGCTATACTTTAACCTATGCTATCCTTCTTAACCCTCACATCAAAATATATACAGCTGAAATGGAAGTCATGAGCTATAGGTCATTAATGCAGAGCTAGGCCTAAGGGTATCTTTAATAGTTCTGTCGAGGACATCCTTACAGTGACTGCATTTTTAGGGGAGTGGAAAGATTTTGTCCAAAAGGACACAGCTGGATCTATTCTGGGAAAGGTTAGCTGGGACAGCTGAATGTCCCTGAGGAGATAATAAATTGCACTGGCCAATTTGATAGAGCTGATTCTGAACTGGAGGAAATCCAAACAGCAAAAGCCTTTTGAATGGTAAATACTTCCCCCATTAATTGCTGAAAATACAGGTAGGCTTGAGGGAGTTTCATTTCAACTACACTTGAAAATGACTCTCATGACTTTGATGAGGCTCAAGTTGAGAAGAATTTCTCTTTCTTTCCTTTAGGAAACTCCAAGGGAGGAGCAAGGCTGACAAAGTTAATGACTTGATGTCAGAAGTCAGCAGTGGAAGCTCTGAGGCAGGAAGGAAGCACGGCGGCCTCCTGCTACTGTGCAGGATAACTGGGAAGGCGCTGCATTAGCAAGAGCATCATTTCGACCACACTTTTGTCAGGCTCTGAATAGAAGGTCACCATCTCCCTCATTTTTCTCTTCCAATCAATATTTAGTCTGCTCAGCAGCTGCTAGAGCTGACTGCCTCTGAACTTCATTGCTGCAAGTTACTGGGAAACTGGCTCATTATGACAACACAGATCTCCCAGCAGATCTGACCTGCAGCGGCTGCCCTGTCTCTTTCAATCTACTCCAAAATACAGAGATGACTCCAGCGCACAGCATTTACTGTACAAACCACTGCGGAGAAAGGCTTGATCAATAGGAAAAATAACAGGCTATGAGGGCATTTGGGGCCAAATATGTTACATAATAATTGGCTCTTATAAGGTTAAGGTAGCTAATTAAAAAATGCCCCTACGAGAACTCATTTGTTAAAAACATGAAGTGTTATTTTATCATCTTTCACCAAACAAAGTTCCAGCACAAATGTAGCTTATGAAGGTTGTTTTCACTTTTCAGAAGACCTTGGGCAAGACACAAGGTATCTGTAATGCCACAAACCAGACAGAAGTTGTTTTAGAGATATGTTAGATAAACTCTCAGTAACAGAGTGATTTTAGTGAAAATTATTGTACAGACTCAGGAATTTACAGGTGCAAATGACTGATAACAGTATACACAATTTTTAGAGCCTTGGTTATTAGCTGGGTGGTAAGAAGGTTCTAAACCCACCACTGCAGTAGTTTCAGGAGGTACTACATACTGAGAGAGCAAGGCAAAAAAAGTCACTTTCCATGCTGTTTTTAGGTAGCCCACAAAAAGTTATCCTTACTAGTTTTACAGTGCATTTATTAATAATTTCACACATTAGAATACTTGCAGTCATTTATTCTTGCTTGATTTTAACAAGTGAGAATTTTTAATCACAAATTTCAGATTGTCTGTTTAGAAACCAGATTATTGTTATAGTGTTATGTCAACAACCTTCAGCCACTGCAAAGGGGCCCTCAGTGTGGCTGCATGCATTCAATCCAGCTATTCCCTGATAATGAAATTGTTTCAGACATTAGACACTGTTGAAAAGCAATCTGATACCTTTATAGTATCCCCATCTCTTTTACTTCAGTGTAAAACTATGGGATTTAGCTAACGCACAAAACATAACTAGTTTTAAAGAAAAACTAATGAAAAACTTTTATTTTCCTATGATAATCTGCTTCGAGTTCTTTTGGCTTTTCAGAGACCAAATACAAATCTGCTTGTAAATTTTCAGTGGGATAAACATTATTTTAGATAGCATATCTAAACACTGAAGCAAGATAGAACAACTGGTTCAGGAAGACAAAATAAGACTTGAGGCTAAATCTTTGAACAGAGCATACCATTTTATTGATAAAAATGGTAATAAAAATATAGCAATGATCTAAAGTCCTAAAGGAAACCCCCAAAAAACCACCACCACCACCAAAAAAACCCTCTATGATTGCATTTGTTTCTGGTAGAAATTTCAAAATATTCCTAAAGAACATTTCTAGAATATCTTCTTTATTTAGGAAGTAGTGTTAGTCCTACTGGAACTAAACTTTCAAGTTTTGCTTGCTATTTGTGGAGGAGTTTTGATTCACCAAGAACTGTGTTGTGACTACCTTTGCATAGATACCTCAGGGGGAGGGAAGTGATATATTAGTTAAGGCACAATTTTTGAGCTAGGCTCTATTCCAAGTTCTGTCCCAACTTCCTCTGTGACCTTGAACAAAGCACCTAATTCCTCTGTATTTCAGTTCCATTTCTAGAAAATGAGGACAAGGAAACTGTGCTATCTCAAGAGTCCTGTGAAAAGAAATTAATTAGCAGTTGTGAAGCACTCATATGCTGTGGCCATGGCAATCTTCAGTCTGACAAAAATGGGGCAATGTAGTAATGGTTTTTCTGTGATCTGCACACCTAGAGAAGAGTCAGCACTACCAGCTTTATTCTTGAGCACTTGGTACTGATGAAATCAATCACAGTCTGTTTCCATCCCGTTTGCCTCTGAAGGAGCAGAACTATATAAAATAATGGATTAGAAACCCCCACATTTACTACACAAGCATATATTTTTCATTTTTCTGCCAATCCAAAAAAAAAGACAAAAAAAAAAAGACAAAAATATCACTTAAAATTCTTATTCCTCCACTAAAACAAGCTTCTCCAAAAATTGTTTCTTAGAAAATGTATTTTCTGGAACACTAAAACCTGGCAAACTAACTAGCAAAGAAAATGAAAAAAGAGAAGAAGAAAATGGAGCATCAGATTCAGAAAATACCTAGCAGAGGAGATTCCCTTTTACAAACTATTTTAGTAGCTAGCATGCACAGTGCTCTCTCCTACGGGAGGCAGTTTTCAATCTCATGGCTATCTCACACCTCCCATAGCTCAGTTTTCTCACCTCTTCCCATTATTTCCATTTGATGCCTTCCTACAAATTCATCACAGATTCATAAATAGTTTGGGGATGACTTATACTGGGGGTGGGATTGGCATATTTAGTATTCATGCAAAAGTTTTAGTGATTTTTATGAAAAAGGCAAGATTTTTAAAATACGTCAATAAATCTTGAGTGATAGAGCATATGCATGTATTGTTATTATTGATATATTTATATATTGCTTATTTTTCTGACCTGCAAGTTAAGTACTCAGCTTAATACCTTGGTCTGTTTTGATTTTTTAAATAGACAGTTCTCTGTAGTATGAGTATTTTCACCTCCAGAATACTCAATATGTCTGGAGAGGTTTCACTATTCTAAATAATTCCTGTGAGGTATATACTATGAATATCAATTTCCCAAATAAAACATGAGTCTGTTAATGTCTGAAAGAGCAACAGAAAATAGTGAAAATCAATAGAAGAAATTTTTAACCCTTAGGCTAAATCAGCAATTTTACTACTGTTCTCTGGAAATGTATGCTAGATCCCTGTAAAAATAACTATTCACTCAAATTTAGTTTTAAGGACCTGCTTTTAGGAATATTTTGAATAATTTGAAAAAATACTGTTATATAATTTCAAAGCAGTTTGCTATTGTTTTTCCCCTGCCAATACTTGCTGTCAAATGCTATTGCCAAAAGCCTTAGTTTCACAGAGATGATTTTATGGTTCAAGATCTCCCTGATGTTTTTAAAAAAAAAGAATTCTAAAAGACTGTTTAATGCACACACTCTGTAAAGGCTCAAAAAAAAAAAAAAAAGAAAGCTTCATTACTATTGTATCTACATGTCTAAAAACCTTCAACAAATGGTCCTAATTCAGAAGGTAATTTACATACTTCCACAACTTCTGGGATTCCCATAGAACAAGAGTTTTTTCCCACGATGTGTGCGCTCAGCAGCTGGCACAACACCTGACTAATTCCACAGAGAAAGCTGCAGCAAAGATGATTGATAACCCAGAATGTAATGGTGGAAGTACAGAAGTTATAGACATTGTAGACTGAAGAATGCTCAAGTGTGGCTGAAGTTATTCTTCCCTGACACTTAATCAACACTCACCTGTCGTATTTTCCTTGAAAAAGAAAGGTTATTACTCTCTAAATTTTACGGCAGTAATTTCAGATACTGACAGCCTGGTAGTAGGGAGCCTCACTATGAAGGCAAGTATTTATAAGTGAACTTTTGCAGGCAGCACAGACAGGCTGACACTCTAGGTTAAACATATTTTAACATATACGCACAACCAGATTTGTAAAGTAAAATATGCAGACTGCATTTTATGTAGAAATTGCCTTAAGTTTTTCTTTGGGATGCTGGAATAATCAGCGATCTTAATACTGGCATTACTCTTGTTTAGCACATATTGGCAGGGCTTGCAGCAGCAGCTGGGTAACAGACAAGGTTACAATTGCGCCAGCTCATGAAGTGCCACTGTAAAATCAAGCTCCTTTACTTTTTTTTTTTTCAAAACATACATCACTACAGATAAAAAAAGAAGTCTTGAAATGGTAATTTCAAGTATATAACTTCTTTTATTAAACTGGATGTCACTTCAGTTCTGAAATTGTTATGAGTATATATAGGACAACTAGACTTTTTAGGGATGTAATTTCTCTTATTAGAGAAAAAACATCGTGAAAACCTATTGTTTTTTTATTTTCTAAGTGAATAAGTTTGCATGGAAAAAATATTTTAATTAAGGCAAGCATAAAAACCACAAAACAATACGAAACGGTATCTTATAATTAGGCAAAAAAATAAGGATTTTTAATTTTATGTTTGATAGCTTAACTTTTAAATTGTAACCTGAGAAGGAGAGAGAGAGACATTGCTTTATTGCTTGAGGACCTTTATTGCTTGAATCCTCAGTCCTTCATTTTAAGTACTGACTGTGGATTCTTGGGGAAAATAAATGGTTTAGGCTTTTCTCTCACTTCTTCCTAATTCTGTAATAACACAACAAGAAAAACAATTTGCGACATGGCAAGGACATACCTGTAAACAAGCCCTTTCATCAGAACAGATTAGAATGTTTTTGTTTCAATGGGATCCTAAAAATATTGAGTTTCCAGCAACTTGGTTGCTGAAGGATGCACTCTGAGCTTTGAAAGGTCAGATCCTTTCTATATATATTAGAGCAATCAAATTATTATGCTGCTCAGATAAGTGAGATTTAGATATCCATTAACACTGTAGAAACACTCAGGAGTTGTTGTCCTTCCCAAATCACAAAGCCAGATGTGCAGTGTGAGGTCTAGTTCTGCTCTGCTGATTACTCCCCATGAAAAGGTTTCCAGAACCACAACTTCTCCCCAGCCAAAGAAACTAACCAGAATTAATAAGACATCCACATAAAACACCATATAATTGCCTTCCCATATCACAAGCCCATCCACAGACAGCAGGCTACCTGGCTCTGTTCCTTCTGCAGCCTTCCATCTCCCTTTGAGTCAGAGCAAGGAGGAAGCCCTGGCATTTCTGTGGGCAACATGTGAATTTCTTGCCATGTCCTTTTGTGGTTGTAAGGTCTGATGCTACACAGAAATCCATGAGTGCAGGACCTTCTAGAAAAGAGGACTTTGCAAGACAGAACTGATTTCCCAAGTGGAGTTTCTTAGTTTTTTGGGGTATTTATAGGCTTCTTTATTTTTAAGTAGAGCTTGTTTGGGGACAAGAAGCCACCTGAATGTCCGAGGAAGTGGAATGTATATTTTACTTAGTGTTCGATTACATTTTTATAGTGGTTGCAATAATTCAGAGCTATGAATAAAAGAGCAACACCAATAACATTTAAAACCGTGCATTTCACCCTATCCTACCTGCCAAGGTCAATAAAAATATCTGGTTTTCATGCTGACTTTGTTGTACAAGGTGATACGAATGGAAAGGTTGAATTCTTCCCTAAACCACAGTGTCAGAAATTTAGAAAGGAAATTCTTGGCATTATGATTACATTGGACTTATATCTAGTTGTAATTTCAGTGAAAACTACTAGCAGGAACTATTTAGATGAAGAGGTGTTGGAGGACTGTGAGAGATCTCTAGGAAATCCATGGAGAGTAAAAAAGGTTTTGTATCTTCTGCAACAGGAAAGTAGGCAGTGACAGATGGTGCAGAATGCAAAGTTCACAGCAAAACCTCCTCTGTTAAATTATAGATACTTATGTGGAACAGCATATACATACCTCTAGCCTTAAATCTGAAACCTGAAAAAGGGTAGATTATCCAGCTACTCTGGCTGCTATATATGATTGTACTGTTGAAGACAGACAAGATGCCTCAAATGACATAAGAAAACACCATCCTGGCTCTCCAACAAAATTTAATCTTGATTTTGGGGTAAAAAAAGATTGTAAACATTGTTTGAAATATCCATATTCTTCCAATTATTCTTTGCTTGTATGTTTGTTGAAAACAGGCCCAGAAAAATATTGTCATGTAACTTAAGCTCACACAACTTCTATAATTTCAATAAATATATATAGATCTGAAAAACTTTATTGTAATTCTATTGTTTTAGGTATTTATTTCTATGTCAACTTCCATAACTTCATCTTATTACTAAAAATTGTGTGGTTATAATATATTGTAGTCTTCAAAATTATTATATAATTACACCCTATATCTAAACCCAATTTAATTACACTGCCCAAATAGTGAGCAGTATATTTAGCTAAGATAAATAGCTTTAAATAGGCTGTGAGGCAGAGTTGAAGGCCTACTTATTTAGAAATATTTGGAAACTGTGTTTAAACAGACAAATCAGGAGTAATACCTCACCCCAACCTCATGTGAGATCAATAATTCAAATCAATGTTCTGATTATTCCTGAGGTTGATCTTGAAAGAATTGTGTGAAAACAAGATTGAAGCTGAACACTTTCCCCTAAAACCATGAAGGAGCATGCTTCAGTTTCCCAACTACCTTTTTATAATCTTTGTTCCCTGTTTTATTCTCTGTTTCATTACTAAGGAACTCCTTTTTACACCGCAGGCACCTAAGGTCAGGTAGCAATTGTTCCCAGTTTTTAGCAGGCTGCCCCAAATGTGTTGTATGCTAGTACAGCTACACTACCAGGTGTAAAGCTACCAGTCATTCCCAATGCAGCTCATGACTGGAATATTGATGGGATATGGCTGGAATACTGGAATCTAGGCTGTAACTACTCCTCCTGCAATGTCACTGTGGAGGGTTGTAAAGGATCCACCACCAGTGGGCCATTCTCAAACAAACAAATTTGTTAGGCAACAAACACCATCAGCCGAGAAATACAACTGCCACACAGCAGGCAGACATATGTGTTTGTTTTCTTTGTCCTTCTGAGAATGACAGCCTCTAAATGCATTGGGAGGTTCTCATTATCTGCAATTATACATCTGAATCTACGGTGCTGTAACATGTATTCTTTTATCTATCTTTCTACTGTCTGGATTTGCAGTTTCTCTGAAAGTATTCCTCATACTTTGATCCCACGAGTTTCTCCACTGAAGTCTTATATTAGAAGAAACCACTCACACTCACTTGCTTTGTAGACTCAAACTTTTTTCTTTGGTTTCCATACAAGTCACTCACCTAAATGTCATTCAACTATTCTTTAAATGGCACGAATGATTTTTTTTTGCCACAATCATTGTCTTTCATAATCTAAAAAACTTTTGTCAATGGCTTCATCTTCAAGCTAAAAGAGTTCAAAGAGTCACTCCAGGTGCAGGTAGTGGAAGGAGATTGGAATTTCTGCAAGCTGCACTTGACATTTTTGTCTTTACTGAATGTTATCTTCACCTTGCTTCTGAAATTTGATTTAGCTACTCCTGTTCCAAATGCTTTGTGCTACTCTACTGTCAGTCTCCCAGCTGCTGATATCAATTTCACAGGTGTCTGTGCCTCTATTCTCCTAAACAACATACTCATTCTTTCATGCAACAAGCTGCATTAGCTTTTCAGTGATTTCCAACCTTGATATATAGCCCCCAGAAAAAAATCACAATTTCAGGGAAAAGTTCAAGATAACAGTAAAGTCCCTTGGGCTCTAAAACTTTCATGCCTTTAGCTAGGTCTACCCACAGTGCTGGGTGTTTTTGTCAACATGTTGCCTACTTTTTTTTGTTGCTGCTGACAAGATACCAAATAACACTTGACATGCTGGTTCTTCACTGGTTCTGAAGTCACAGAATGTACATCAGGCAGAACATAATAGATGACATGGCATGCAGAGCAGTCAATAAGAAATCTGGCCAAGATTTTGTCAGGAACTGTCAACAAAAACAGTACACTGTAGTTTCTGCAGTTTGATTTTATCTTTTCTTCTTTCAGATGGTGACAACGATCCCTTTTTGACGTGCTCCAATATCTCTTGGCTTTCTATATTGAGAAATTAATCATCAAAAGCACCAGACTTTTCCTGGATACTATAAGTGACCATTATCATCATTTTGCCATCATCTTTATAATTATTTACAACTTCTGATTAAGTTCTGGGAAGATCACATTTAAATAACTGTTCCTAATTAATACATTTTTTTAAATTTCCTTTTCCAATTCTCCCCTTGTCTGTACACCGTCTGTTCTACCATGATGGGCTTCTGTTTCTTTTCTTCTAGCAAGTAATTTCCTGCCTCTCATTTCCTTCAGAAAAGTTCACTCTCTTCTCTGGGGCTGAATGACAGTTTTCTCACTTCTGCATGACAAAATACAAATGGTGTGCTGAGAAATTTTGGGAAAGCCCTTCTACCAAGAATTACATTACCATTCTTCAAAAGCAAATTTAAAACTAAATGCTTCAACTACAGGCATTTAAGGTTATTTAAGCATTACTAAAGGGTTTTTTTTACAGTGTTCTCTATAAATGGCATAATACAGTTGTGTTCAGGTTTTCTACCTTAAACCAAATGGAGAATGACAGAATTGCAGTCTTTCTCTACCTGCTTGCATCGCAGACAATGACAATCCGCTGTAAACAGCAGTATTTTACTACAAAATAGCAATTTCAGCATTACTGAAATAGTCTCCCAAATGTGTTTTATGTGCCATCCACTTTTAAAGTATTGTGTTAAGATAGAAAACCCCAATATTCTCAACACAATCTTTTAACTGAATCCACAGTATTTAATTGATTTTGGTCAAATGTTCCACAGGGGTAGTCATACTAGAAAGTCTAGTATTTTCCAGTTAAAATCAATAGGAAAATGTTCACCACATTCAATGGGGAAAAGCCAAGTTTGAACAGAGTATCATCAATCCACTGCAAAAAACCCAGAAAACATGTAAAGCCATTTAAACTGCAAATACATTTTTACAAAGTGCTTTGACCCAGAGTTAGGTGATAGGTTTTACATGTATTCAAAATAATTTTTAAGTCTAAAAACATGACTCTTAAATATTTTTTGCCTTATTTTTACCATACAATACAGTCAAATTAATAAGCAATAGCAATGCAATCTAGATGCTCAGCCAGCTCTCTCAGGCAGCTCACACCATGTTATTAAAGACTCTTCCTGGCACATGATTAATTATATTGCAACAGACATGTTCCCAACTGTTTTTATTTTCTTCTTTTTTAAAGCGTGTGTTCTGCTTACTTCAAGGAAACACCAAATAAGGTGTTAATGATCATCTTTTCCCCAGATAATTACAGAATTTTCCTGAGAAATATCATGCTGCTGTTCAGGCTTTTATACAATGATTACCAGCAGATATCAAGTGTTTACACTGAATATGACACAAATTAACCTAGCAGGAAACTCATTACTGCTGTGTACTTAAATGGTTATGAATTAACATATGTACCCATCTAAATTTGAAGGTGGGGATTGTTTAGTGTTCTGAAAATGAAATGGTGTTGCTAGTTCTCATAAAAGACATAGATCCCATTTTGGGAACCATAAGCAACCTGTAAAAATCTAAACAGCTGTCATAAAATTCAGGTAAATCAAGCAGCTTTTTCAATACCATGTTTCTCCTACAGCTTCCTTTCTCCTCTCTATCTTTTCTTTCACAAGGCCTATGGGCCTAGTACCTCTGCTTAAGAAAATGCACTCATTTTCCATATTTTTTATCTTGTATTATTTTACAGTAATACAAGAACTTCTTTACAGTAGTTCTGTAGCCCGATTTATCACCTTCTACTTCAAGACTGATGTAGCTACAAATCTTAGAATTATTCATACATATAAAATTATTTACTATATGCAAAATAAACTTTAAAATATTCCAATCCTGTACTATGAATACTTTTGCTATCTATTTGTATTTCAAAAAGTTTGATAGGCAATGTACACAATTACAAAATATGAGGTTAATACTTCACAAAAACTGACAATATTTTAGCAGTTGGTAAGCTGATAGTATTTCAAGAATTTACTTCCTCCAGGGTTGGAATGGCTGTAGTGTTCCAGGTAAAAGAGTAAGTTTGAATACCACTCTGAATTTTCTACAGAATGACAATACTAAAAAGAGAAACTATAATATACAGCAGCACTTAGCTCCATGGCTTCCAAATCTGTGAACAGGGCCATTAAGGAACATAAGAAAAATAATGCAAAATAATATATTTCTTGATGATAAATCTAAAATTCTGGGATGAAGGAAGCTTAAGTTCTAATGTTCTATTAGTTATCATTATAGCCTAATCTTTGTATTAAAATTTTGCTTTCCTTGAGGAGACATTTGGCTAGTAAGAAATGTAGTAAATGAGTATGCTAGAGCTCAGTGAAATTGAAAAAGTATTAAGAATTTGGTGTTAAACAGCACTGGTCCCAGTGCTGATCCCTGAGGAACACAACTCTTCATGGTGTCCACTCGGACATGGAGGCATTTACTGCAACTCTTTGAGTGCCACCATCCAGCCAATTCCTTATATATCAACAAGTCCAGCCATCAAACCCATGCCCCCAAACTTAGAGACAAGGCCCCCGCTCAGAACAGTACAAAATGCTTTGAACAAGTCCAAGTGGATGAAATATGTTTCTTTTCCTTCATCTACCAACACTGCTACCCTGTCATAGAAGGCTACCAAATTTTTCAGGCATGGCTTGCCTTTAGTGAAGCCATGAGTGCTGGCTTCACCTCATTTTCTATGTGCCTTTACAAAGTTTTTTCCTAGAAAAGATTGGGACAAGCAGCTTGTGTAGATTACATCTGCCACAGCCTGTTTCAGAGAATGGTGTCCTCACTGTTAATGGGAGAGATGATGACATATGAGCTCATTCAAAATCAATCCAGCTCGCTGGAGGCAGATGAGAGATAATTCTGAGAAATAGATTAGTGCATAGGCAAGAGTGGAAAGAAATGCAGGGGGTAACAGGGATACCAAAAGCTTCATCAGGCTCCTGCAGTTTTCAGCTGGACAGCTCTCTCTTACCTAGCAGGTACCTGCTTTAAGAGTGCATGCAGCATTTGCTGCATGTGGATGCCTGCCCACACTGTGTCCTGGAACTGAAAATAAACTGTTAGCTACCTGATACAAAAGCGAGACTGCTACAGGTGTCACATCATGGAAAAAGAAAGTATTTTTATTAGGAGTCTAAGAGCCATGAGATCAAATAGTACATGTTATCAAAAAATCTTAAACTAGCTATGTCTAAACTGTCTTATCCAGTGACATGAATACCATTTTAAATTAGTAAAAAATCTGGGCTTCAGATTATTTTAGAACATGAGAATGTCAACTCCAGTCTCCTTTAAAAATGTATTAATACATTTTCTAGTTTGGCATGTAATTAGGAGATATATTCCCAAATGTTGAAGGCATCAAGTGATTCAGTGGAAACTATGAAAGAACTAGGGCTGCTTGTAGTCAAGGAACTAATTTAGATGCTTTCCTAATGATTTAAAGCTTACTTAAGGCAATACATTATACATTGCCAAGTCTACTGACAGAGCACCTCAACAGAAGTGCTTTTCTTCTGTTCTAGCATGCTGCACAAAATCAAAGTTTTCACTGTCAATTATGTTTATTTGTTTCCTGACAATCCTAGTCCTGATCAATAATCTCTGTGTTTATATGGTCTACCTGTTCATCAAAAATCACTAACAGTACATCAAAAAAATAGTATAAAAGAAAGAGCCTAACCAATGAAATTAATGTGAAACATTCTGTTGAGCATTTTATCTGCTGACTGGGTTTCATATAATCACAGAATATGCTGAGATAAAGGACACCCATCAGAATCATTGAGTCAACTCCTGGCTCTGCTCTGGACACCCCAAGGGTCACACCATGTACCCAAGAGTTGTCCAAACGCTTCTTGAGCTCCTTCAGGCTGGTGCTGTGACCACTTTCCTGGGGAGTCTGTTCCAGTGCCCAACCACCCTCTGGGTGAAAAACTTTTCTCCTGGTTTGATTTTGTTGTCTTAACTTCATGGAGGCATCAGGTAACTGGGCTTCCATCCAGTTCTAACTCACTTCTCAGTTAATCCTGCCTAGCATTCACAACATTTACATATGGATGAGAAGAACAGAGCAATCACAAAAATATGCAAACATGGAAAAGCTGTCATTTTTACCACAATAGCATTTGCTGCATGGTTAGAAACCTAAACCCCAAACTTCATATCACAGTTACGCAAGTATTTGCTCACACTTTAACACTGAATAATATTGCAGCAGGCATACTAGACCTCTACTGGTAATACTGCCAGCATCATATAAAAATAGTCTGTAGTCCATTTTAAGATCAACTCAATATGCCAACCATTAACTTATAAGAAACTCACTAGCTGAAAAAACCAAAACTAAACAGAGTTCTATTCTCAAATCTTTCACCTTTTATTACTTTTGCATTAATTGAATTTGCACATTGAATTCACCACATCACAAAACTTAGACACTCCAAAAATACCACTGAAAGGGCACACTTTTTAAAAAATAACCACAATAAAAGTATTTTCAAGCTTTAGTGTTCTCCTGTATTTTTTTTTCACTTGCAGTAGATCAGGTTATTTGTGGTACTGCAATTAATGCAGAACATATATACAATGGTTGAGGCAGAAGGATAAAGGACTTGTATGAACAGATGTTGCAATACACTCAAATCACCAAGTCATTACAAAAATATGGTGGAACTTAAGGTGTCAAAGGAAAGATAATTCTGTTAAATTAAGTTTTTTGCACATGTATTTTTAAAAGTAGTAACACAAAAGTAAGTGAGAGCAAAAACTCTACATTTTTCACTTATGTATTAATAATAAATAATAAGAAAAGATAATGTTTCTCTTTGCCTCTTAGAACCAGTGGTGAGTGTCTTGACTACATTGTTTACAACTCAGTAATACTGAATTTATTTTGAAATACTGTTTTAGTTTATTTAGTTCTACCAACCTAGTAAATACCACAAACTATTTACAAAGTTTACATGGTGAGAACCTGGTAGGTCTCCAAGTCCTGTGCAGCTACTGTCTTACTCCCTGCAGTGGGATGGAGAAGGGAATCAGTAAGTAAAAGAAATCTCTTGTGATGAGATAAAGACAGTTGAATGCATAAAGTAAAGCTTTACAATGTGTTATCAACACCATCTTACTCACCAGTTCAAAACATAACACCCTACAAGCTACTATAAAGAAGATTTCATCCCAGTAAAAACCTATACAGAAGTATTTTTAAAAGACTGAAATGTTTGAAAACTGCTTAAAATTAAGCCTATGTAACTATAGTGCCAAAGCACTATGAATAACAAATTCCTTTCCTTAGCTTCAAGCCAATCAGCTGGCTTGGATTCCTATTTGCATATCAGTGTATATCCATTTCAAATTCATACTAGTATGTAAATAATTTCTGTAATTTTTTAATATATTGCCTCACATAGCAATACATGAATCCACATGGTTGCTTCATGACCAGATCCTTTGACAAAATCATTTTTACTCTATCTCTATGTATATATGTAAGTCTTTAATACCATGTGGTTGCACCTTTGCACTTCCTTTAGATTTCTAATTCACCCTGAAAACTAAAACAAAAAGCCAACAAAAACAAAAACAAACCACAAAAATCTGAAAATATACTAGCCTGGAAAGACTTCTTGTGGACCCTTTTATTTAGAGAGAAGCCTTGACAGAGGAAAATCAAACAGAAAATCAAATCAAATCAAATTGAAGGCTAAAACAGTATGCCACAAGGATTTTCTAAAAGACTTCATAAAAATCTTTGCCAAAAATTAGTGCATGCTTAAGAGGGAAGAATTAACTTTGGGAGGCTAGCGGGAAAAATAATCTTTTCTTCCCTTATTCCCCAATTCAGGATAATTGACTTTCACTTATAGTGGTATATACTCATTTTCTTTTCTATTACCCAAGAGTCTAGTCTGAATAACAGTTTTCCCAGGGCTACACCATTAGGAGGCATAAAATTGTGTGTGTGTTCCTCTGTCTGTGCTCATGTCTGAACAAGGAAACAAATATCAAAATCCCATTCTTCAGAACACCTTAAAATTTCATTATATATCCTAGTTTTTAGTTCTAAGAGAATTTTTCCATACTTTGAATGGTATGCCTCTTCCCTTACTAGATCAGGAAGGAACAAACAAACAAACAAACAGAAGCTCCTAAAACTGTTGTTATAAGCAACGTCATGCCTATGTGTCATGTTTTCTGTCTTTAACTTAAAGAATGTTTTATTAAATGTTCTTCAGCTGAATACTTCCTGTAAATTAATTTTAATATTGTATCATACCTGCCTAGCTATTGAATTATTTCAGATTAGCTTCAGCTTTAGTTCTCTTCTTGCTCTCTTAACAGTTCTGACATGTCTCCTGCAGGCAGCTCTCACCAGCTGTATGAGAAAAAAAAAATGAGAGTGATCCTGAGGTGCACTTCAGCCAGGGACATCACTGAAGAATAAACAAATGTAGACCCTGATTCATAACAAATCATAGCCAACACAAAAGAATAAGTCAAAAATTCTGCAAAGTAATTTTATTTGACCCTGCAGAGAATTACGGTTTTTCAAAAATCACATTCCCTTCTAAATTACTTCCAACAGTCTTGGCTAATAGCTCCTCCTTAAAGCAAACAATGTAGCAAATGTGACTGCTGGGTAAAAGCCTTTCTCACAAAATTTCTTTGCTTTGAAAATGTGGCTCAGACCCCAAGCATAAGTGTGGATCTATAACCTTGCCAGACAAGGCTGAGCTTTCTTTGTGGTTACAGGCTGCTGGACCAGCAGGAGGAAGGCTGCCCTGCCCAGCAGCCCCTCCAAGCACCCCAATGTCAGTGCAGCCATCTGCTGCAGCCACCTCCCTGCGCCTCCTCTGCCCCCTACACGGGCAGGGGCTCAGCCCACTCGGGGCCTTCGCTGCTCCCCAAATTCCAGGGTGCACAGAGGCTGCACCCATCCCGTGAGCCACACCTGCAGCAAACATGGGTAAAATGTGCCCTGGCTCTGCTCTCATATTTGTTGCATAGGGGATGATGATTAATTTGATCAAAAACCAAATTTTAAAGTTGGGAGTTCTTTGATAAATCTGTTTTTCCTTTCATTAGGACTATCATTCAGTTAAGTACTTCAGAACATAATGTTTCATCTTTTTGTTAATATTTTCATTTTTTTTCATTTGTATTAACATTCTACAATCTCATCATTGTTTGTGACATTTATTTTTCTATTTCTTCCCTGTGCTCTTCTTCATTTCTCTTGTCAATTATCATTTTATACACATTATGAATCACTTCAGCATCTGCCCATTCCAAAACATTAATCATTCACATTTTTAATAAACAAGCATTTTTAAAGAACCATAATGCCGGGATTTTTTAATGTTGGGGTGCTTGCAAAAGATTTCTGCCAGAAACTCCAATATTACCCTCCCATAGAAATATACAGGAATGATACAGACCTGAAGTGTGGGGGATTTCAAGGGTCTTGTGTAGGCAATGCAAAACCTGCAATGCAAAAAATTCTGCAGGAGCAGCTATCACATGGGAAAGTTACCACACAGTTGTCACGTATCACATCATCTCTGAGTCTGTTCATCGTACAGGAAAACAAGGAATGTCTTGCCCTATCTCTTTTTGTCCTACTTTCACTGAGCTGTGATGATGGAATCTGTATCTGGCTTACGTTTTTAGCTTCCCAAATCACAACAGAATGACATCTAGTGTCTAATTAAATGCTGATTTGTCTCATACCTATAAAGTTGTTTCCGTTCCTAACTGGGTAAAGGTTAGACATCTGCACTTCATGGTGATCTGAGACCATATTTTCTCAGTAACAAAGTCAAATCCATCCTGCCACTAAAACATGCTGCTCTTTTTATTATGTTTGCTTGCTTCTTTGTGTGAGGCAGGAAAGTTGCTTCTGGTTTTGTTTTTTTTGGTTGGAGCACTTCTCCTATGCAAAGAGAGAGAGAGCTGGGACTCTTCAGCCTGGAGAAGATAAGGCTTCAGGGAGATCTTACAGCAGCCTTCTAGTACCTAAAAGGGGCCTACAAGACAGATGGAACAGGACTTTCTACATATCTTCAAATTGAGAGAGAGCAGGTTTAAAGTAAACACTAAGAATTTTTTACTTTGAGGCATTGGAACAGTTTGCCTAGAAAAGCTGTAGAGGCCCTGTCCCTGGAATTGTTCAAGGCCAGGTTTGATGGGGCTCTGAGCAACCTGGTCTAATGAAAAGTGTGCCTGCCCATGGCAGAGGGTATGGAACCAGCATGTCTTTAAGGTCCCTTCAACTCAAACCACTCTGTGATTCTATGATTACCAGTGAACTATGGTTTTGCTTTTGTTCAGGTTGCTACTTCTGCTTATATAAGCAGCCTGGCTGCCAAACACGTATCAAAGGTAACTGATTTAATACAGAATCAGTCTGCAAGTGTTGACTTGGTGTTATTAGTCATTGGCAGATCTTTACTGATTCCAGTGATGCCAGTAACACTATTGCTTTTATAAATTGCACACAGAGCCTTAGCTACTATCACTGCTGTTATCAGATACTGATACTAAAAGTTCAATGTTAACAGGTTTTTCATTTCAGAGTTTTACCTGTTATTATTTATATATTAATTTCTCTAGGACTCTGTATCTGCCAGATATATATATACATGTGTGTGATATCCATGGAAGCATTCTTTTCAACTTGAACTGTAGCGTAACATTATTTGTACCCCTCTTTTACTTGTAGACAGTTCTGGATCTATCTTTGCCATTCCTTTTGCCTTTGAGAGTGTTCCTCCATACCTTCCAACCACCAAATTAGTATCTCAACTTCTGGTGTCTCAACTGGTTTTCATCTGACACTGTCATTTATTGATTGCATTATTTATGATGTTACTGATGCTCAGCTATAGCATTTATTCTCATTATTCTTCCCAACTGCTTTCCTCCTAATCTAGTCAATAAGAGAAGCCTTGCCTTAATTTCAGCAATATATGAACTCTGGACAGCTTGTTTCAGATGACAAATCAATTGCACTACTCAATACCAATCACAGGGCTCTCCTTGCAGGCAGTACAGCAGAAATCCTTATTGCTGTGTTGCACACTTAGATGCAATCTGTTCAATGATGTCAGCTATCTTTCACTATTCATTACTCTGTGTGAAGATTCTCAAAATTATTTTTATAGTGACAGTGCACATAATATTTCCCATTTTTCCCACAATGTCGTATCTTAAGTTCATAAATTTTCCAGTAAATCTGGCCACAGCCCTGCTTTCCCCTCATAGACAAATTAATATGATTATGTAATTTATGTTCAATCACCTCACTGACAAATCTAAGTGCATTAATTAGTAATTAATTGTTGAATTATGGCTCTTCAAACAGCACAAGTACTAACAGTCAAATATTTAAATGTAAAAGCATTGTGTAGAGAAGAAAAGAAAAAATCTTCTCAAGAAAGGATTTGAGAACCATGCTGTATTCTCAAGAAAACTTTGCATAGCATAAAACACTGTGCAACATTTTACAGTCATATTGGCCCAAAGTTGTCCACGAGTAGGCAGGAATATCACCAATAAATTAATCCTTACTGAGGAAAGAGAAACGATTGTGTTCTCAAAATTCAAAATGCTCATAGGCAAACTAAAAGCACATGAGTTTATTTGATTCATAATGTCATGGATAGTTTTGTGTCAGTAGATCTGAGAAGCTTTTAAAATATTCTGAAAGGTCTTAGGTGTAATCAGCAAGGATTTTGTACATCTGATTGAATATCAGAAACATGCTACCCTCTAAAATATTTGCATGGCTAGTTATGAATATGATGTTTATAAAAGTAGAGAATGAACCCATGTAAAAATTTATATTTCCCTAAAAATTTTTTCATATGTGCAAAAGGCTGAATTCAAGTTAGGTTTGATATAACTCTCAAGGAAATCAGATTTGATTTTACACTGCCACATACCACAGCCCCAAGCACACACACTTTTTTGGATAGACTTGATTTGTACTGTGCTAGACCCAGTCCTGTGGGTCCCATCTGTTTCTGGAATGAAATTACCTAATCTTAAAGCCTTTCTATGTAAGACTATGACATTACTTTCCAGAAGGCAATGATAAATAGAATTTATAAGATTTATAGGCCAGTTCAGTTTAGCCTGCTAAAGAACAACACAGAGCTGCCATTTTCACAGAAGATAAGCATAGATGAGCCAGGGAGCATTCTCTTATCAATGAAGAGCCCATACTGATCATTAGACTAATTAAAGTCATTTTCTGTGCCTATTTACAGAGGATATAGAAAAGAGTTTCCCTCTCTGCCCTTTCTTTTCACAAACAAGTACATTTCTTTTCTGGAATCACAAGCACTTTATGTTATGAAGCTTTTATTTTAGAGTGTGTGTGTCACCGCTGAGTCAGGAACAGAAAGGATAGGCAACACACACTCCATACATGTTCAGAGGCTAATAATACAATTTATTAGAAATCCATTCCTTTTTATACACTATTCCAATACAGGTGGACCTGATTGGTCCTTTGATCAACACCCTGTCACCACTGGGTAATTACGAAACCACCCTTTGGTAAACCATCTTATGAGAAAACAACTGTTCAAAACACCAACTGCAAAGCCTTAAGATAAGAATTGCTTTACTTCTTTTCTCTGAGCTTCTCACAGCTTTTCCCAGAATGATGCCTTGGAAAGTTTATCTGGCTTTCTCGCTCTGACCAGGCTGTCACAACCACATGTGTGTGCATATATATGTGTATGCATGTACACATGCATACAAACCTCTCTTTTTCAAAGGAATGTTGAAAGGGAAGGGTTTTTTATATTTGCAGAAAGCATCCTGATATACAAGACAAATGGCATGGAAAAATATATGCTTCAAGACTGTGGTAAAGAATTTGGGCTTTCTTTTCAGAGCTCTTGCATAGCTCCAGAACTAATAGGAATCATAAATGTGCATCAGTTCAGGAAACATCTATTTTATTCCACAATGGAGAGAGGTAGAGATATACTTGGAGCTGCCTTCCAATGTTCGGAGAAGCAAATAAAAATCTTTATTTTGGCAAAGGCCAATTAAGATGTATCACCTAAGAAAGCCCCTACATTTACCTGCCCTAGTCACTATATGGCATATTTTTTCTGGAGGTATATTTTAAGATTTTATTGAATAGATATTAAGGATAAAATCTTTCTAAAATACTGAAAAAAATATTGTATATACTTCCACTATGTCTTCTCTTTTTCAAGATTTCATAAAAATACTCCAGTTATAAGTAAGAAAACAGAATTCATATTCTGTAATTAAGACATGTGGAAAAATATACTAATACAGAGAAGACCAAACTCTTCAAAATATAAAAGACATAAAATTTCTAGCAAATTAACAACTGACTTTAAAACCAGTTACTTCAGACATGCTTAGGAAATATAAAGCCATATTTAGTGAAAAACTGTATGCAATTTTTAATGGATATATTTTAAATTCAGAGCTAAACAGTCATCGTGGAGACCGTTGCGGTGACCTATATATATGATAATTTCAAATCATACTGTCTTAACCAAGCTAACATCCAAAACAGAACAGTTTCCTGAAAACTATAAAATGTGAAATAAGTAGAGTTCTAAGTTGCTTCTATCAATACTAATTACATGCCTGCAACAAGGTTAAATTAGTTAACTCTATAGTCAATATTCTCGGAGTAGTCTGGGGCTTATGTCTTAATAATTGTGTCTTTTTTAACAGAATAAATTAAAGTTTCAGTGCTAAGCTGGAGGCCTTCCCCTTATCCCTCTACTCTTTCAATGCTTTTACTAGTTAAAAAGGTTTTTCTGAGTAGCAAGATATCTGAGGCACGTATAGTTAATCTGAATTAATTTCTAGTAGAGCTACAGTTCAAATCAGTCATACCTAAAGAAGTGTATTATAAATTCAGATTTCCAGATACAAATTGGAAAATTGGAAGAGCCCTCTCAGTGAACTTCTCAGTTATAGCATGCATTTATTTCACTGCAGGAAGATTTGTTTTCATTGCAAATTTTAAAAATGGAAACAAGTTAAGAAAATGTCTAAGTGCATTTTAACAGTCTCATAGGTAAACCAACATTTGTAAAAATGAGGCAATTATACAAATTATAGATATGATTTTCAACAATGGATGGTTTCTTGATCAGAGTTCTGTTGTCTCAGGAGCAATTATGGAAAAGTGAAAAATTCATTCTACATTTATCAACAATTGAATGAAATCCAATAATTCTGCGTATTGCAAAAGACAGGCCCTTCTAGAGCTGCATTAACGTCACTAGAACAGGTTTTCTAGCAGAATGGCCCAAAAATAAATTCAAACACAAATATATTGAACAAAATGATGAATCTTTTAGAAGATATGCTACATTATCATAAATTGGCTAAAATCAATTTTTATTAATGAAAATTGGCCTCAATTTTTAGGGCAGAAATCGTCATGTAGATATCCATATAAGTTATTAGTTCTCTATCCACTTGGTCCTATAGTAGAACAGCCTCAAATCTACATAAACTTTTTCATGAAATTATCCATTAAAAACTGCTGATGAAATACTAATTAATAACTACTGCAATTTTGAAAATGATAGCAGTAAATATTAACCAGTGGCAGCCAAAACCATATTGACAAAGGAAGAGTTAAGAAGAAGAATAAAACACAGGATACAAAAATCTCATGTCAGTTTTAAGCATAATAGCTGAAATATTCACATTGGTACCATCATCAGTATAGTAATTTTTGTGCAGGTCTAAGGCTAAATGCAGTAGGCAGATATTTCTTGTTTTCAAAAATTAAATACGATGTTACAAAATTTATATTGACTCTCAGAATGGCAAAGACATATTGGGAAATCTGTATGCTTTGATGCGTAAGCAAAAAAAGAAGGGATGTTGCTGCTATGTGATACACCACTATGCTTTTGGAAACACTTCAAAATTTCCTTGAGTTTCTTGATATTTTGCCCTCAGATGATAGAACTGATGGGAGAAAATGGCCATAGTCCTGACATATAGTACATTTCCTTCACTATTTTCTTAGGCCATGAAAGAAGAAATTTTTTCATAGAAGACAATAAAGCGGTTATAAACACAATGGGAATCTTCATGAGGAAAACAAAATCAAAGCAAAATAAAACAAAAACAAACAAAAAATCACTGTGAAGAAAAACTTTAATTTTTACAGCCTTGACAATATGCCGTTAGCTCAGAAGACAAAACTGCAAGCTAGTCATCCAAGGCCTTTATTGTCAGGGTATGAAGTGGAGCAGGGAAATATTAAATTTCAAACTGCATTCACTTGCAAATCAAGATTTGGCAGAAAATGCTTTTTTAAATAGTGGTTATCCTTAACTGTCAAAATGCTGCTTACGTGCTGTCTGGAAAAGTTATCATTCATATTCATTTGTCAGTACTTCTCCCGCTCTTCACAATCAGGCAATGTTAAAATTCATGTCAAATTCGGTTTTTTGTCAATGATATTTATTGCTCCTAAATACTAATATGTAGACAAACATTTCCTGCTTCTTAACACTCCTGGCACACGTTGCTGCACTGCGTTTCAGGCTAGGGCTTTATAGTTTCTGTGTGAAGGGTTACATTTGGGAGAGGAACAGGATCAGAAGATCCTGTTAGGAAGAAGACAGTAGATGTCTTTTTGGTCTTTCAATTTAGTGATTTACGTTATTTTTATGACATGCTACAACATCAAAGAAAGCCATTATACAAAAGCCTGACCATAGCATTCCCGAGCGTTTGCTTTGCATAATGTATCTCCATTAGGGCTTCCACATAAGTTGACAGTATGACAGTTAAATCTCTTCATGCATTTCTATCACTTCACATAATAAAATGTCAAACTTCCTGTGCACACTGAAGTAAAATATGTACAATAGGTAACACAAAATCAAGACATGCACAACCAGAGCACAACAATATTCTATAAACAGGGGTAGTTGGTATCAGACTGAAATCTAGAAATTACAGTCTCCTAGGTATAATGGTTTCATTAAAATGTTCAAACAGTGTCTCCAAAGCTAATTTTCTTTCCAAAGTACCCATGCATAGAAAGTACAGCAATAAGACATCCCCCTGCTATGCCTCTCTGAATAGCAGATTAACTGCAGAACTAGAATGATGTCAATTTGTTTCAAAATATTGCAGCAAAGCTTTTGAATGGATGAGCAATTACTAACAGAGGGTGCAATTATAACCGAGTCACAGGGAATGCTTTAATATGGTTCTTCTCCCATGTACAAGGAAAAAGGAGAAAACGTAATGACAGAGGAATAATGAGACAGCTGGCTTTGACAGCACCTTGGCAGCCGTCACTAAGAAACTAAGTGCATTAGTTCAGTGGTGTCCATTCTTCAAGACATCTAAAGAAGGATGAGGAAAAAGCATCTTGTCAGAGAGTAGCCAAAAGCTACCACCAACAGTGACGGCATAAGATTTACTTTAATCAAAACAAAATTTAGTTTTTTACACTAATTAACACCAAAAAGACAGTAATTTGGGCAGTTTTTACTAGGCGATCTTTGCGCTTTTTTTCACTTCTTATCCCAGATCCCCAACTTGATTTTTAACTCTTTGGAGATGAAATAAAAATGTACTTGTGACCTATCTATTCCACAAGTTCACTCAACAATTCACTCTTTTGTTTCTGAATGAAATTTTTACAAAGTGCTTTTTGCCATTTGTCACATTAAGGTGGCTTAACACTATTTCTGCACTTAAATAGGTCCTGCCTGGAGCCAGCTGGTCTGCCTAGGCAGGCTTGGGAGGAAGAAAATTAAGTTTCAGAAGCAATGGGCTAAATTCTCCTTTCAATTATCCATTATAACCTTATTACATACAAAATCAATGATACAATGTGCTCCCATGTTTTGCTAGCAGAATCAATATAATTGTCCTTATGGTATTCAAATGCTACAAACATGGCAAATGTTTTTATTAAAGATAGATAACTGCAACAAACCCCCAAACATAAAGAAGCTTTATCTTGACTACTGCCAAAGTTCCTTTTTTTTTTGAACAATGTCCTTAAATTACCAAAAGCTGCAAGAAACAAAACACTGAGATCAAAGTGTGCTATGCTCAGTTTTGGTGTTCTCAGTACAAGAAGAGTACAGCAAAGGGTCACTAAGATGACTGAAGGACTGGAGCATCTCCTCTGTGAGGCACAGCTGAGATACCTGGGACAGTTTGGTCAGGAGAAGAGAGGGTGACATTTTCACTGTATGAATTCCTGGAGTAAAGGTGCAAAGGGGACAGAGTCAGGCCCTTTTTGATGGTGAAAAACCAGAAACAATGAGCTCAAAGTGAAACATTGGAGGTTCCCTTTGAACACTAGGAAAGGCTTTTTACTGTGGTATTGACTGATCACAGGCTGTCCAGGGAAGTTGTGGTGTTTCCATCCTTGAATATGTCCAAAAGCCCTCTGGACATGTTCCTGGGCAACTGAATCTAGAAACCCTGCTCAAGAAGGGGCACTGGTGCAGGTGATCTGACAACATGCCTTCCAACCATGACCATTCTGTGATTTGGTAATTCTCTGAAAGTCACATACTTGCTATAAAACCTTGTGGGGAAAAAAAACTATGAACAAAGGTGCACAACAGCACAAGCTTTTCTTCAGCACACTACTTCTTCACCTACTAAGTAATATATTGTCTCCAGAGTGCTCCTTTCTAAATAACTCACTCAGGAGAAGGAAGGTATTAGCATACCTAATCTGGTAGTACATTTTAGATTTGAAGGGTCTTCTTGTTTGTGGGGGTTTTTAACAAGATTGCAGTGATCTACAAACATGAAATAAATCCATCAAAAGCTATTCCATCTTTATTTATGATTTTTTCCCTAAGGCACAGATAATTGAATTGGAATCGTTGATCAGTATCACTGTTCATAAAAGTGCTAATCCCTGTCCACTCAGCTATAATAAACTAGAATCATCAGGTTTCAGAGCTCCAACATAGCATTCAGCTGTTCTTTGTCTTGTAAAAAATGTCAAATAGACCTTTACCATCCAAACATTGAATATCAAAGTTTATTTGGGCAGAAGCTACAGCATCAGTGCTATTGGCATGTATGTACATAATGGAAATTGCCCTCTTTATTACCATCTGCAAGTATGCCTTTTGACTTTCTCACATATATGTGTTTCTGGGCTCTTTATTACTACTTGGCATTGCTTCTAGTACTATCAGTGTAAGCAAGAAATATTATTTACTATTAAACCTCTAGTTCTTAATACTATAATGAAATTTAGGAGTACATGAGAGACAGACCATGACTATTGTGCTACAGGTTCCAGAACTATAGGACTAAAATAGGGTCACTCCCCTAAAAACTTTAAGAAGTCTCTGTTTCTTTCTGCTTTCCTGTTGTTGTTCACACTTACTTTTCACTTCATAGAATAAGAAATATATTCTCAAAGTATGCATAACAATTGAAGAAATCTAGAGGCAGAACTAAAGCACAAAGACATTTTCTTTCAAATCTCATCAGCAACCACTTACATTTCCCCATTGTTATAGTACATACAACCCAGAGCAATCCAAACAGGAAATTAGGTCTTCTGGCTTCCTCCACCATTTTTCAGAAGAGTCTGTGCATGAGAAGATAGCCTACTTCCTAGACTATATTAACACATGATAATTATATTTTCAAAGCAAAAAGGAGCACATGTTCTTTGTAGTCTTTGATGGAAACTTTAAATTGCACTCATTGCTTTACAGCAAGTATTTCACTCTAATGAAAAATAAAGTTATAATGCCGAATAATTGTTCACTGCCTTCCAACTTCAAAGTGTTTTGTAAATATGACCTAATTCATCAAAATTTTCTGTACTCAAGGGAATTGTGTGCACAACAAGCAGAGATAGGAAAAGCAGGGCAGACAGGGCTAATGGTCAAATTCTGTAATTTTTGCCCAACCATGTCCTTGCTCAGAATTTTCCTTAAACAACAAATGAATCTAAGAAAGTAGGTAAATTTTTTCTAAATTGAAGAATTGTAGCTAAATGTGCAGTGCAACTGTAATTGTTTTGTTTGGTGTTTGGCAATAATGTGTTCAGAAATCTCCACAACTCTGCACAAAACCTTAGGATAAGGACATTGTTCCAGGCCCCCAGAATCTGCATGTAGCAGATATGAATTCCTCCCTCCACATCATAAAGCAAGTAAGCTTCTTACAGACTTCTACTACCACTTTTGGCTTGCTTATGTCTTCCTATGTGGAGGTTTGCCTAGTTGGATCACACTGTATATGGGCCCCTTATGGAACCCATTCAACCCAAAATCTTCCTATCCTGCAAACACAGAACACTTTTCTCTTGCAATCACTGCAGCCTGTAAACACAGGACTACAGTGGATCTGTGGCTTTGAATCCATGCACATCCATCTAAAGGAAATAATATTATTCCTGATGGTATAACTACACCACAGAGGAAGCATAGTTTCCATTATTTGTTCATTTCCATCTATAACTTTATATGATCACTGAAAATATGAATGAAAATATCAAATGTTTCAATTGATGAATTCTGAAGTCAGCGATGAATCATATTTGGTGTCAGCAGTACTTTTTAGTCTCTTTTTTTAAAACTTAGTCAATGCATAACAACAAATTCATGGTTTTAAGCTGTTTTAATTGTGGAAGGATTTAATAAACTAATATGAAGAGATGTTTTATAATGGCCCATATAAATGTTAAGATATTTATACGTATACACTATACAAATATTTTCATACATGAAATATAAAAAATTACGGAATCACTATTAAAAAACCATTAAGGAAAGAAATATTGCTGATATTGATATCTATATATATGCAGAACTGTTCAGATGAAGCATCTCCTTGTCCTTAGACAGTTATGTAACTACTTGGAAAATATTAGCTAGGCTTTCAAAATTGTTAGGATTATTAGGATAATGTCAAAAAAATAGGATAAACTCTGCACAGTTTACTTTTAAAACAGCCAAGAGAGATCTTATTTGAGGACACAATCTTGTTTATCTGCTTTTGATACTTTTTTTTTCTAGTATTCCTTTTAGTTATGGTTGCCACGGAAAGAAGTTTCGGAAGGAAGGAAGGAAGTGTCAGAAGGAAGTGTCGGAAGGAAGTGTCGGAAGGAAGGAAGTGTCGGAAGGAAGGAAGGAAGTGTCGGAAGGAAGGAAGGAAGGAAGGAAGGAAGGAAGGAAGGAAGGAAGGAAGGAAGGAAGGAAGGAAGGAAGGAAGGAAGGAAGGAAGGAAGGAAGGAAGGAAGGAAGTGTCGGAAGGAAGTGTCGGAAGGAAGTGTCGGAAGGAAGGAAGGAAGGAAGGAAGTGTCGGAAGGAAGTGTCGGAAGGAAGTGTCGGAAGGAAGGAAGGAAGGAAGGAAGGAAGGAAGGAAGGAAGGAAGGAAGGAAGGAAGGAAGGAAGGAAGTGTCGGAAGGAAGTGTCGGAAGGAAGGAAGGAAGGAAGGAAGGAAGGAAGGAAGGAAGGAAGGAAGGAAGGAAGGAAGTGTCGGAAGGAAGGAAGGAAGGAAGGAAGGAAGTGTCGGAAGGAAGGAAGGAAGGAAGGAAGTGTCGGAAGGAAGGAAGTGTCGGAAGGAAGGAAGGAAGGAAGGAAGGAAGGAAGGAAGGAAGGAAGGAAGTGTCGGAAGGAAGTGTCGGAAGGAAGTGTCGGAAGGAAGTGTCGGAAGGAAGGAAGTGTCGGAAGGAAGGAAGTGTCGGAAGGAAGTGTCGGAAGGAAGTGTCGGAAGGAAGTGTCGGAAGGAAGGAAGGAAGGAAGGAAGGAAGGAAGGAAGGAAGGAAGGAAGGAAGGAAGTGTCGGAAGGAAGGAAGTGTCGGAAGGAAGGAAGGAAGTGTCGGAAGGAAGTGTCGGAAGGAAGGAAGGAAGTGTCGGAAGGAAGTGTCGGAAGGAAGTGTCGGAAGGAAGTGTCGGAAGGAAGGAAGGAAGGAAGGAAGGAAGGAAGGAAGGAAGGAAGGAAGGAAGGAAGGAAGGAAGGAAGGAAGGAAGGAAGGAAGGAAGGAATTGCCTCATTCATCTCTTTTCAATGCTAAATGCTGAATGTCTTAAAACAGCTGGGGATAATATAGTGTCACCTGACTCAGAGGAATTATCCTACAGTTTGCCAGGAGTAGCTAAGCCAATAAATAGCTGGAAATATGAGGGGAAATGAATGGGGAAAAAATGCATCCAGCTTTGTATGGGAATTATCTAAACTAAACCATCCCTTGTGTGGGATGCTCCCACCTCTTAAATTGGATTAATGACTATGACCATAAACAAAGCCATTGTGTTTTATTCTAATCCAACAGGAAAGCATGCATTACTACTGTAAAACACTTTTTAAAATGAATAATTGGCCACTAGAGCCCTGGCATTTTTTGCATATAACACCACACATTCTGGACACTTCCACAAATGCTTTTCCCATTTCATGCTGGTACAGCACTTGAGCATTTCTGTGAGCATGTTCATTGGCTGAGAAGAAATGAAACTGTGTTTTCATTTATCAAAACTATGTGTGGGACAGGAGATAAAACGGTGCAGAAGATACTAGAATGAGTGCTAGAAGGCATCCAAAGTGCTTTGTCTTCTAGGGAACTAAATAAACCTAAGTATTAGGCTTATAACAATGTGATCTCTCTATTAGTTTTGATAATGCTGTATTTTCCTCTGCTTGTAGTTCATTTTATGTGTTTCATGAGCTCAGATGTAAGTAGATCAATAGAACATACTGTGTAAGTTAATCGGTAGTAGTTAAAGGGTCAAAGTTTGGATCTAATCAGGAAAAAAAGCCCACACCACTCTCTGAAATGGCCATATGGTAGTATATCTATCTACTGTATGTGTCTGACTATGCTGCCAGCTTCCCTGAAGCAGGAAAGACCCACATGTCCTGAATCATCCCATTAAACTGGCCATATTGTGCAGGGAAAGAAGCAGGTTTATAAAATTTGTAGGGTAATGTCACTGCTCTGCAATCCCCTTACAATGCAGAAATTATAAGAAAAAAATGTCATAGCTGCTAATTCGTATCAATTGCAAGCACACCACATTTGGTAGCACAGACTCAACAGCAATTAGCCAGCAGGAGCTCGAAGTGCCATGGAAGAGCGACCACCAGCAGAAGTGAGACAAAGACTCCCCAGTTCTCTGTATCCCCAAAATGTGATCACCTCCTGGACCTGCTCCAGCTGGTAAGAGGGAGGAATGCAGTGAGGGCTCTGCAGTGGCTGGCTACGTGGATTGCTCACTGCAGGGCTCAGGCAGGAGAGGGGGAGAGCTGCTGCCATCGCAGTACCTGCACATTGGAGATGGAGCCTTAGTGCCCGAGCTGTGCGAGAGAGGAGGCACAGAGTTCCTGCCCTGCGTGAGGCTGAGGAGCACACTGTCCTGAAACACCCCTTCCACAGGCAGTAAGTTTCTTGAACAAAGTTACTCCTAAATTAGTAGTCACCTATTTAGTAGCAATAGAGTTCAGAATGAGACAAGAAATCTCCCAAGTTTATTCTATAAAATAGAATATAAAGCTGTATCCACAAAAACCAAAAACAAAACTCAACAAAACCCCACAAAAAACAAAACCAAAAACGAAATAAAAGGCCTAACCAAAATAAAACCAATAAAAACCACATAATTGAGTCCTGCTATTTTTTGGTGGTGGTTTGCGTTTGTCTGGAGGAAATGTTTTTATTTAATGCACAGATTTATCTCAGAGGTAATGTTGCCATGATGTTTTTTACAGAGGAAATCAATTGAAACAGCTTACTTATTTGGTTTTCTTGTTCCTGCTGAAATGGAAACCCAAGCATGCCAATGCTGTGCTAATATGTGTAAACCATAAAATTACCCTGGCTGGGGACTACAGCTTGAACTAACTGAAACAGACAGCAGGCTGCTTTCATTACCCTCCCTAAGTGAAACTAGAATATCGAGAAGCAAGAATAAAAAGTGAAAATAAATTAGGAATCTATTTTATAAATTCCTGTGAACAGCTTGCTAGTCATAGAAAAACAACAATCACATACAATATACTTTACCAAACAAAGGTTTGCAGAAGCAGCAGATTTCAAAGATAATAATTTATTATATTCACACAGGAGAAAAGATATTAATAAAGGAGAGAAATCTAAGGTGTATCTAATTACTGCAGTCTTGATCATGTTATTTAAATATTGCTGCTGTTTACCTTTTGGAGGTTTTTTTCTTTTTTCAATGCTTTTCCCGACATTTTTTACATTGAATACAAATTTTAGGGAAATTATCTATTACTCTTATGTGCATTATGCCAAGAACATACTAAATTCTATTTAATTGCTCTTAATAAAATCAAACAAGATCATCAGAAAGTATAGGAAAGAGGATAACAAGAGAAAAATCAATCCAAAATGATCCAATCAATTACTATTCATCAATCACACAGCTGTGAGTAAATTTGTACTATTTGACTCGGTAACATTTGCTTCAGCACTATTCACATGCTTAGTAGAACCCATTCTCACAAGGTTTGTTGAACCAATGTTTAGAGACACAAAACTGAACCAGGGTATTAGTCTTACATATTTCTATTCCTACAGAATTCCCCAAAATATTAACTAGTTGCCAAAAGCTATGCCTAATTATGGTATTTGATACTAATGCAAATCCAGCGTTGAAATACCTTGTTAGATCAAAACCATCATGGATTCATGATGCAAACCATTGATCATGTGGAAACGCCAGCTGCTGATTCAAAGGAGTGCAAAGCAGGGGTTTTTTGGTGAATTAGCTTTACACTGTTGAGCTTGAGACTGCTCAAATACTGTCTGTCCACTGCTGCCCAGCAAAAGCCAGCATAAAAGTAAGAGGTTAACATGAACTCTGTATATGTGTTCTGGCTAATTTTCCAGAAATAAAATTGTGTGTCCATTTCTCATTCAGATAAAATTAGCACTCCTGGGTCACCTAACAGCACACAGATCAGGTATTAACAATAGTGCAATGAAAGCCTAATTACATTTACAGTAAAATGAGTATATTAATAGTTCTCACCACAGCCAGAGTATAGAGAGAATTAATTCAAATCCCTGTAAATCCCAGAGGCCCTTTATCTCATTCTATTGTGTAAAATTCAAGAAAGTAGTAGTATTCCAAAACTTTTTTTTTTCTATTTTGAAATTGTCTTGATGATATATATCAATAATTTTGTCCACACTACATGAGCAAAAGATAACAGTAGAAACTAAATTACAAAATCCTAAATAATGTACCTCATTTCGATATCGTCATTATCCAAACTACAATTCAAAATGTCTTCTTATCCAAATGATTTAATAGAGAGGGTTTCTTGGTGAAATTTCAAAACTTGCCTCAGCAGGAACAAAAAATTACCTACTAGACACTCCCTGAAACATCAGAAACTTTACTTAATTCATGAACTGATTGGAAAATTGTAACTAAGTTATTAATGTAAGCAAAGATGCTTTACTGCAAGTTATTGGCAGTATGTCTTTACTTGGAAGATAAATAAATTGACAGCAACAATTATCCTGTTTTGTCTAGGCACCTTGGCAGGAGGATGAGCTACCCAACCCAGCATCAGAAGCTGAAAGCTAATGACTTGATGCAAGTGCCATTTTCTCATTTCCCTTTCATCCATGAAACTACCTGGTTGCTATTACGCTAAGTAGATTCCTTATTCTTGTAAGTGCAAGATGCCAGAATCTCTTCAAGAACTGCCCTCCCTCTCTGCATCATAACAAGAACCACAACATCAAAGCTCCACCCCTCATTTCAAGTGTAGATCTTCTTGAAGTCAGACCTCCATTTGTTTCCAAGGTAACAAAGAAAAACTCAACTCTAGCCTGTTTCTGGCTTTACAAGTAAAAATTAACCAAGTGACGGATATATGTGCCTTGCTTTAACTGAATGTTTGTCAAAAGTTAATAATTGTATCAAGTAGAATGGAAAAAAAATATATTTAAAATAAAGAGAAAAATTTGGAATAAATAATTTAAACAGAGGACTAAAATGCTAAGACATATATATATTCACAGCCCTACCTCTGTAAAAAGTGTACATAATTTAATGAACCAATTTAGAAACTTCATTGCCTTTTTTAATCTTTAGGATAAATATCAGTTCTGCTTTAATGGCTTGTGTATATTGGACTCACTGGCTAACAGTATTTCAAAATACCTTACTATGCATTTTTGCAGTATTAAGGTTGGGTAATGTATATTTTTAGTTATTTTTCCTCATTTAAAAGCCCTTTCAAGAATAGAGGATATTGCAACTTACAGACAGTGATTTCAACTTGGAGGGAAGCAATAAACTAACCAGGGTCAGAATAGAAGCTTAGACCTTGCTGCAGCCCTTGGGACAGAAGCTTTTTCTGTGGAACTGAAAACTGCAAGTTACAGTCTTGGGAAATCAAAATATATGGCCAGACAGAAGTGAGAGGAATAAATATGATTGCAAATTTTTTATTACCATTTTTCTATAATTCTGATCTCCATCTTTAACCTTTCCCACCCAACACTACCTACCATTATCCTTAACAGATTTTATTTAAAGCTCAACCAGTGCCAGCAACTCACATGCAGTATGGTAAATTTCCCAATTAGCCTACTTCTAATGGTATTTTTGAAAATAACTTTCTCTGGTTACTGGGTCACATATTCCAAATCCATTTCACCGTCTTTTCTCACACAGACTCAGGCAATTAGATTTTTTTTTAACAAGAGAAAGCACAAAGAAATGCAAGCCTACAAGTTACTTTTGACTTTGTCCTTGAACTTTTGCTTTCTACTTTCACTGTATTTTTTGTTTGAACCACCTCAGCCACAGAAGTGGAAAACAAGTAACTAAAAAAAATTTAATCAAATTAATCAGAATTAAAGTTCTAATATCACTCATCAGCAAACTACTTATTTATGCATAAAACCCATGAGCCTGTTTGTGTGTGAAGACTGAGCTATACAGATTTACTCATATTTAATGACACATAAAGAGAAAAATAGTCTGAACAGAAACTGACCATATAAATAAGATATAGATGCCAAGCTGCATCAAGAAGAATGGGCTTCTGAAGAGAAACATCAAAAGAAATTCCAATTATTCAACTACTACTTTTTCTCATTTAATTATCCTTCTCTCAAATCTTCTTTATCTTTAGCTGTTATTTCCTTTGCCTGTCCCCAGAATTAAAAGGCCTATTAAATTTCTTGTGCTCAAGAGTATGTCTAAAACTGATTGTTTTGACTTTTGACAGGAATCTTTGGTCAAAGAAAACACCCTGAAAATTGACCCTAGAGGACTCTGCTTGAAAACTTCAGCTGCAGCCCAAAGAAAATTACTTCCTTCAAATTCCTGCTGCATCCTAAGTAAAGGCTGGCTTAAAAAAGAATGCAACAAACAAATTTAACCAAAAATCTCCAACAGAGAAAAATTTTGCCTGCTAGGACTGCTTAGCCAAACAAACATGTCTACTAAACATTTCAGTGCCATTTCATCTCTCCTTCCAACCTCAGATATGATCAGTCTCAATACCTGAAAATATTTTGTTAGAAAAACTGTTGCACACAAATAATAAGAAACAGAAATTTTCCTTTTTTTCCTTGCCTTTTTAAACTTGCATATATACTCAGTTTTCTCAAAGTGCATATTAGCATCAGAATAAGAAGGCATTAAGCTGTGTCGCAGCAGTTTGTGTTAAACACTTAAGAGTGCAGAAAAAGGTGCACTCCTAGCAGCATGGCATGCAATTTCATTATTTGGGGTGAAAAAATCTGAACAGATCTTTATCAGCTTGTTTGGAAAGCCCACATCAGCTTGACTCTAAACAGACTCATCTGGAAGGATACTGTGCATGACTGCATGTCTTTGTTCCTAAATTATCAAGGCATAAGCTGTTTCCTTACCTGCAAAGTAAATTAAAGAAGTAGTTCCGAGCACCGTCACACTTGGGGAGCTTGCTGGCTCCCTGGGGGGCTCTGTGGGCTCTGGACTGTGACAGCACAAAATTCCTTTTCAGGCAAAAGCAGGGTGAGAAGCAGAGAGGTTCAACTGAGTCCACCAAGGATCCTGAAATTGCGAGGAGGGACCAGCACTCCCAGAAGCACAGCAGTTTCTTCTCTGCGTGCAGGTCGCAGTGTAAGAAACTAAACTCTTTGCTATCCATAAAAGGACACTCTGCTATCACATTCCTGCTTTCATTCACAGAATGCCAAGAAGGCTTTTTTTACAAGGTGATTTTATATATATATACATATATATATATATATATATATATATAAAATGCAGACAGAGGGGAAAATAAATGTAACACGTGTTTTTAAATATTTTACAAATTATCTTCCCCTGCTGTTCTTCTGTTTTATTTACCAGAACATTTCCTCCCTGTCCCATCTTGAGCTAAACAGGAGGTGGAACAAAAAAAAAGGAGGGAATGTTGGCCCACTGATCAAAATATCACTCTCTGTGGGCACAGGCGTTGCACATTTATTGTTTTTTGGTTTGGTTTTTTTTTTCTCTCTCTTTGGCTAGGCAGTGAAAACCAGTAATTTAACAACTGGCAATTTCAAATATAATTTTGTTTACTTGCTATTCCTGAGATGATTTATCTCTCGGCTCTCTATTTTGAATGGTTTTTATTGCTGTATCTTCCAGAGCTGACGTATCTCCACAGGTATTTCCTACTTCCAAGAAAAGTCTGTTTAAATGGATTTTGTAAGCCTGTGTTATGTACAGCTTCAGTTGTCAAGAGAGGATGTATCTCAGAATGTGATTAGAATAATTTTTCAAACAGTTCTAAGTGAAAGCTCTGAATTTTTAACTTATAAAATAGTATCTCTCTAACAGAAAATAAGAATTTCTGTGGTCTTATGGAAGTGATGAGCACAGCTTTATAGGGAATTCTGAGTTCAACTTTCCAGGCTGGAAGGGAAATTGAAGTATTTTAGTTAAAGCATCTTGTCATAAATTAGAGAATTTAATTTTGGTATAGAATAAGCTTTCTGTCAATTCAAAAATCAGTCTTCTGCTTAACTGTCTGATTACAATTGTTTTAAAAGTGACATTCCAAATATTAGCAGGGTATATTAAAAATGTTCATGTCAAGAATTTCTCTCTGAGAAATTCAGCAGAAACCTATTTCATCATAACCACTGGGTTACTTCCTTTGAAATAAGCACAGGGTTAATTATGTAAATTTACCCGTGTAAAAAATGATAAGGGATCTGAACTAAGACCTTTATAATATACATATTGCTACTTTTGTTCCATAAACATTAAAACATTTTGGGCTGGCGTTAGTATAACTTTCACTCCATTCTCTATGAACCTTCAAACTGCAGTTTTCCTTAAAAATAGCATTTGGAATGTGCAGAAAGTTAATGACATTCATGTTTAAACTGTATAACCAAAGTATCAACCATGCCAGCCCTGCAAAACAAGTGGGCACACAGATACTGCTTTCAGTACTCTACCCAGCACTACGGTATCCACAATGTGTATATACACCTCAAATGGGATATAAAGGTGAACTAAGCAAATATTTTTATTTTGACATACAGAATTCCTTGTGGGAAAAACTTTCACTAGACCAGATTGCTCTCAGGTCCATTAATATCAATATATAACATTAATATCAACTTATTAGATTTATACTAAGAGATGGAATTATATTGATATTAATTGTACACCTATTTCAGTACTCAGTGTATCCCTAGGATTGTGGCCTGATGCCCTAATTTAAGAAAGCACCTAGAGGGACCTGCTTCAAACTCCCCTGTGAGGTCATATCTTGCAAAATAGCAAGAGTTTTACATGAGTGTTGCAGCAGAGATAAGCTCAGTTCAGTCACATACTGTGTAAATGTCTCACAAGTACCCATCTGAAACTGTGAATTGGAAGGTGTGAGGAGGTAGGTAGAAGAAGGAGAAGTAGTAAGAAGAGAACAGGGATCTGCTCATCAGCAATGAGGAGAAAATTTCAAGCAGGGGGAGTTGTCCGCACTTCCATAAATAAGATAATAATCAAAAGGCACCCTCAATTACCTGAGTAGATTTTGTGCTACGGAGACAAAAGGCAAAGCTTCTCCATGACCCTTGCACCACCTACCATGTCCCCTGGCCTTTCCTCTGAGTCTTGTCCAAGGCCTATTTCCCAATAATCTGACTTCAAAAGATAAAAAAAAAATAAAAAGGTTTATCCAGGGCAACTCGATACTTTGCCCTGGACAATGAGGAGCTTGAAGTCACTTGAGCTTGAAACGGGGCATGGAGAGTCTGTAGAACATCTCATTGCTGCACCTGAAACCTCAAACACATTTTCAGTTCTCTTACCCCGTGTGGAAAAGTGGGCTTTAAAGGGATCAGGATCAGATAGAGTAGGTGGTCTTGCTTTGTGAAAACCTGAACAAATACCTGGACATAAAAGGAGTTCCATAAAGGAACCATTTTAGAGTGCAATAGACTTATATTCCATGACTTCTGATTTTCATTAGTCATGTGCGCCCTTTGTAGTTACAAATGAAGATTTATAGCAAAAATATTTCTAAACAAAAAAGTCATTATTTCACAATCAGATGGGTGAGATAGTTTAATATCTAGTTTTTCTTTGTCTTCAATACTGCAAAGGCATAAAGCTCAGCTTTTTTAAAATGAGTAAATGTTCATTTCAAAGTGTTTTTGAACTGAATTAGTCTACTTAAATTTTACAAAGAAGTTATTTTTTCAGTTCTCAGAGAACTAAATGTTTAATTAAAGAGAAAATTACATGTAGTTTTGATATTCTGTTACAACAAATGAAGCCTTTTTTAGTTAATATTTATTTGTATTTTGAAGTCTAAAGAATAGCTGTATTCAAAAGAGAATTACTGGTGTGGTAAAAAAACCTCACATCTCATAAGCCTCCCTTAATCAAAACTCAAAAACTGGCAACAAAATGTCAGTGTGGAGTGTTTGCTTTATAAACTTCTGGGAAAAGGTTTACAATGTTAATATTTCAAAATGAATAATTTCATAGAGTTTGTCTGTCATTAATAAGCTTGCCATTTGAATCTAAAACATGAAGGAAACATTTGTATTCCTAAAAATAATAGATGGAATATTGCAAGTGCTTCAAGAAAATAAATTATATTATTTTTTATGGTATGGAGTCTGAAATAATGACTATCACAGTCAAGAGTGAGCATATAGGATCTGCCACATTATGTTGAAAAGTAAACTAAATGCTTCTTGTTTGGCCATGAGATACCCTAGAGTATCCACAGCTCATGCGTAAATTTTTAGTTTTATTTTTCTGCTTTAACTCTTACTCTTTAGCATTTTTGGTGCCTGATAACTGTTTACCACCCTTGGCAGGCACTATTGTGACAATTTCTATTGCCAGAAATTATTGTGACTCCTCTGGCCAAAAGCTGTCTGCTTGTCTGCCTAGATTTTCATTCTGAAGGCCTCTCTGTACCATCTCTGTGCCCACTACAGCCCCACGGCTGGCAGAACGAGCGTCGCCCAGCTAGGGGAAGGCGGAAGCACCGACTCTATTTCCAGATGCTTCCCTTGCTGCCACGCTGGCAGATGGAGCAAGCTGGGCTCGCCTGCCAAACGTGGCATAACTCTACTCTTAGCTCAAGCAAAATCTTGGCTATGCTGAAACCTGTGGCATGCTGCCCATCCCCTTCAGCAGAGCCCAGCTTCTGGCGCTGCAGTGGCGATGAGGAAGCACAAGACAGTTTGATTAAGTGAGGAGGGCACTGGGCAAAGGAAGCAGAGGAGCCACTATGCACGTGGGTGAGGAGGGGCACTGAAGGAAGCCAGGAAGCAACAGGTAATTGGTCTCCCTTGATGTGATATATAAAGATGGATGATACTCACAACACTACTGAAATTATTTATTGACCAGAGTGGGCAAAACAGCACGGTCACCATTCTATTTTTCTTTATTATCTTAAGCAATTTATTCTTATGCCTAACCCGAGTCCTGTAACATTTCATCACTGTACTCTTTGGTCCTCTCTACCCCAGCATCCTTCTTACTATGTGTCACCCTCATTCGTCTTGTCATATTTGAAATTTAGAGGGTAAGATTTCTTGGAACAAAGATGCATCTCACTGAAACTCCTGAAAAGCATTTCCGGCACATCCTTTGAATGCAAAATAATGAAATCAATACAAGTTTATTTTCATTGTTCTCTTCCTGTAGAAAGAGATAGAATTAGGTTCCCCAGAATCTAGAATGTACTCTCAAGAAATTTTATGATTTTGCTGTCTTTGGACCTTCTACATTATGCAGCATTTCTTTAATTTTGAGATTGCTGATTTTGAAGGGTGCAGTTGCGACAAACAGCTTCAAAGATCTTTTCCCCAAAAGGTATGCTCCATTCTCCATCATCATATCAGAAACCATAATACATATCATCATCAGTTCTTTCTTTGTTGGGACACTAAAGAGCTGTTTGCCACCTGCCACCCAGCTCATGTCCCCTGCAGCTGACCTGCCTTAATAACAGGCCTCAACTGTTTGGTTTCTATTTCTCATTTTTTAGTTTTAATGTGACATGTGTCTCAACAAAAAGTTTTAAACCACCAAACTCCTCATTTTTTCAATTTTCCTTCCTTTGGATTATGATATCTGGATTCAGCCGCACGAAATGTATGGTGGTAGGGCTCTTGATCAACAGGCCTGTCCAAAAGCAGGAGTAAATGTGCCCATGCCTTGGCTAACCTCTGGAGGCCATGGACAACTAGACAGTAATTTTTTTCCTATAGCAACCTCTCACTTGCTTGAAGACCAAACACCATTCTTGTTAACTTACTCGTGCTAAATCAGCTAATCTCCTGTCATTATTCTTCTACCAAGCTTGACATTTCTGGGCATTTTGATGTCCTTTCCTTCATTTGTTTTAAATGTAATTTGTTCTGCACCATTGCATCATATGTTTTATACTTCAGTGCAGACTCCCTAGGGCAGATGTCAGAAACCCAACTAGAACAGTTTGCTGAACTGCAGGTTTATTTCTCAAACCTAGGATTATGTTTATTGCCAGCCACTTTACAGATCCAAACTTAAAATAATTTGCCAGTGGAGATCACTTCCTTCTTATCTGGATCTCCTGGAGGGAAAAGAACTGTACTTTTCCCAAATTGGCTCCTCAGGAAGTAGGTATCTCAGCTCCTGGCCCCAAAGCTGCAGTGTGCCATCTAAAATATACCCCTCTTCCATACTGTAGGTGGTGACTGCTTCCCAAGCAGACTTTTACTTATTCCTACAAGTGCCCTGGCACTTTGGAAATAAAGAAAAGCTTCGGAGGGGACCGACAAACTTTACATGCATAGCAATAATATTTAAACACATATTAATCCACACACAGGAATTCTGCGACCTTCAAAAATATTAGTACTTGAAAATAAATTGATAGAAAACTAGCGGTCTCTGATATTTTCCATGTGCTTAGATTACTACGTTAGAACTAAAGGACAGTGTAGAGGGTAAATTCTGCAAAAGAAGAAGGAAATGAAATGTCATGAAGTAGCACAGGCAAAGCTGCTTTTAAAAAAAGGATTTTGGTAAATTTTCTTCTTATTCCTTCAGTATAACTCCCTAAATTACTGCTGAATTGCAAGGATGGCAAGGAGTTTACAGATAAACTTGGTCATGTAAGTTTTTATTATGTCTAAGAAATCCTTCTCCTACTTGGTATGATAATAACAAATATAATTTAATTCTAATTCTCATTAAATTCACAAGTAAAGACAAAATAAAATAACACATTTAAAATAATAAAAATAACCTGCAAAAGTATTCTGAGAATTCTGCAATATTCTGCTTCCATTATTGCTTAAAGTTGCTGATTTAATGTGAATTTATTTAGAAATGGAAAAATGAATGGAAGAAAAATTAAATTCTATTTCCAAAACATCAAAATGATACATTCCATATAATTAAATATTAAACAGTATTATTTAATGGTAAAAACATATTTTTATTTCAAGATCAGCCTTAAGCCTCTGGGTTATCTTTGCTGTCTTGTACCCTCCTGTATTTTAGTTTCCCAGGCTTTTCACGCAGAAGCAGTAAACATCTTCCCTACCACACTATCAGCTGTAATATCCCTTTTCAGGAGTGATTGCCTATTAAGCTCCATTGGTTGATATACCTCAATATATCAAAATTTACATCAAGAACTTACTGGATAGACTGGAAATAAATTATAGAAGGAAATAGGGTCTTTTCCTCATAAAAACTTCAAGACTTTAATTATTCCTTCCACTCCAAATAGCATGATAAATCAAAATTAGAAATTTTCCTTAATCTAAATAAAATAAAATACAACCAATTTAGACAAAATCCCTTAATAACTTATACAAACTTAGAAATTATAGATTTTTTCTCTTAGTTTTAGATTTTTGATGTGATTTTTTAAATTTAGTGTGCAAGGTATCAACATTTCAGTTTAATATATTTTGATCATTAGAGTCATGCTAAATCATATTAATCATCTATAGCAAAAGAATCAGAACCAGCATATTCTCTGAAATCTCAATTTCCCTACAAATATTTTAAACATAAGAACTAAAATCCCAAAGAAACGTATTCCACAGGAAAATTACTTACTATCTGTAGTAAAAAATGAAGTTCCATAATTAAATTATTTTCTCTGTGAATATAACAGGTAAAATAAGAGGGGGGACAACAGAAGACAGAAAAGAGAAAGAAATCAGAATCTAGGGACTGCTGGGAAAATATGGTACCTGACATGCCTAAATAAACTGTATTCTGCTCCCATTGTGCCAGGTTGCACTAAATACCAAAAGTCTTTTTTTCTGTACTTTCTGGGAGCCTTTCCCATATCATGCTGAGGCATTTAGCTTTTACACAAATTACCATGTGACTACTGTTCTCGATGGCTAATGGAATACATCTTTAGTAATGTGAAAGCTCAAAATCACTTAAGAGTGTCAAATGAGGTATCCTCACCTCTGCTGCCAAAAAGGTTTCCAGTGGTGTGTCAGAGACAAGATAGTTTCCAAAAGAGTTGAGTAGGAAACAATGGTGTCTCACTCTAGGAGGATGAGAAGATTCCCAGAAAAGAATCTGCCTCATTCAGTCATACCCACCACATCCCACAGAAGTGCTGCCAGGTGGGCACCTTGTGCAGAAGGCTACACGGAAAGATGTAATACATCACGCACAGCTCCTGTGTCCTTATCCAAGAGGAGACACTTGTAGTAGTTGCCAGTAGAATCAATAGACTAAAATTAATCATCTGTTGGCTGAACTCAGTAGGAGCCAACATGTGCTGGAGTCAGAGGAAATGCAAGAGAGCTGCACTTCTTGTGTGCCTCTAAATTGTCTTTAACAGTCTCCCAATCAACATAATTTGAGAACTCTACAATATTGTTCAGCTTTGCCAAGCTGGAGCCACCACTTTTGGATGGTTACATAAAACTAGGCCCATGACATTACTTCCTCCTTTCTTTTTTCCCCAAGGGTTTAGGTAAAGGAGAAGAACCTGTCTACTACCTAATAATCACTGTCCATTTTCGCTTGAGGGGAGGCTCTCACAGTTCCCAGGAGCACACCAGGGGTCTGGCAGAAAGATGAAGGAAACCCAGGACTGGTTTCACCACAATCTTCTTGTCTGATCTTGAAGAGTCAAGCTCTGTACCTAGTGACTCACTTTACCATCTGCTCAACATCATAGGAGTACTGTGAGGATAAATGCATTATGAGTAGGAGGCACCAAGTAACTACAGTGTTGAAGGCAATATAGCATGTTGGCTACCAAAATGAAGGTGTAATTGTAGCTTATACTATGTTCTTCTGCAACAGTAGTAAAGAAAAGCTGACATAGGCTTTAGTAGGTGGTAGCTTCCACAAAAGAAAAAGAAAAAGAAAAGAAAAAGAAGAAAAGCTGAGAAGGTACATAAGAGATATTGGTTCTATTTAGTTGTTAATTTTTTCTCTTAAGAAGAAGAGCCCAGGTTCAATTTTCCACACCATCAGCTGTTTATTTACATAAACTGAGGAGCATCAACAACATAAATATAGAATAATTCACACTCAGTCCAGAAAATACTGTGTAGGTACTCACTTGGGCTGGGCTGTACTTGACTGCAAGATCTTCTCATGAACAAATTGAAACAAGAAATTGAATCCATGCCTTCTGTGTTCCATGGTAACTGCTTTTTCTTTTAGTTTCAGTAATTCTAAGTGACTTTTCTTTTTCCTTGCACAAAATATTTTTTAATTAAATCCTTGCTTCATGCAAGCTGATGGGCCTTTATTTCTTCTGCTGTGAAGAGGAAAGCAAGGGCAGCTTTAAATCTGAGGGACGGGTAACCCTGTATACCCTCATAAAATTTTTAGCTTCTTCTATACACCATCACAGCAATTTTATATTTCATTCTGTTACTGAGAACATCTTGGTTGCTAAGTTATCTTGGTGTGGTGAACAACACACTTTTAATATTTGCTATTATTTTTTAATTCCATGGCTGCCTTTATATGTAAAAAATATGAAAGAACAAACTGTTAAATTCTGCTGATGACTTTCAAGATATAATCTCTATGATCAAAAACTTAAATCAATGTCTTGATAATTTTATCTACAAAAACAATTAGAATAGCTTCCTCTATACTCATGTCTTAATCATTATCTGAAAGAGTTCCTAAATTAAGGGTACTCTACAAATGAAAAAAAAATCTGTTTTATTTTAAATGTTTCTTTCCTTAATTGTTTATTAAAAATGACTATGAGACAATTGTTGAAAATTAATCAACAACTTAAATGTGTATTTATTTTAATTCTTGTATATGGACTTCTTTAGATGCTTGCCAAACAGTAATTGAACATTTGACTAATAATAAATTTAACTTTTTTACAATCCACAGACAAGTCACAGTAAAGAATGGCATGCAAGCCTTGCTGCCTACCAAAGCTCAGAACTAACTACCTAAATAAAAAGCTGTAAGTCCAACTTGGCCACAATCAAAGGAATTATTCCAATGTCTCAATACTTAATGTGTCATGCTGCCACCATGGGAACCCTACCTTGGCCCAATATAATTAAATGACAACATGGTTTACTTTGTGCCTTTTGCCTTTTATTCCACCAACTGGTATCTGTATTGGTCTTACAAAAGAACAGTTTCAAAGGAGACAGTTTAAACAGAATAATGGTTTCTGGTAATTTTCACAAATATAAATGCATATATTCTTCTCGTGGGTTAAGTTTCTAAATTATATTCCCTTCTTCAGGTTATTGCCTAGTATATAATTCCTTTAATGTTCTGTATTTGGAGAAACTTCATAATTTTCAGGAAGGATTACATTAAAAATTAGTTTCTTTTCTGAACTGCAAAGATGAAAAGAACCTTTTTCTTTCAAAATTTGAAACACAGACTTCTATTTGAAAAACAGATCAGCCAATAGTGTCGGAAACCACTCAGTCCTGCTGTGCAAATCTATGACATAGCAGTATGAAACCTGTCACTCCAATGCTTATTCGTCCTTCCAGGCACTCAGCAGGTGGTAAAGGCCTTAAAGCATCTCAGTAAACAAAAAGAGTATTTGAATTGCCATTTCATGTCATTTCTTATGAGGGAAAATTTCCATTTAATCTTAAAAAGCTGACAGTACTTTAAAAATATATTATTCTGTCTTTCTTTCACCCTCCAGATTACTTATCAATAATTATACCTAACAGGGTCTTCTTCCAGTTTGCATTCTGAATTGCAAGTACCTGTCCATAGCCTTGATGAGAGCAGTAATTTTCATGAGTACATCTACATGATTTCACATGTACTTCAAATATCGCTTCTATTCCACATAGACCTGCAGCAAAAAGTACTCCAACAAAATGCAAAAAACCAACCCCTCTACCAAAAAAACCAACAAAAAAACCTCACAAAAAAAAAAAAAAAAAAACCAAAAAAAACCCAAACAAACAAAAAAACAACCAAAAAACCCCAAATGTGAAAACGTGATCTGACAGACTGGCAATCTGGAACAGTTTGCCCAGAGAAGCTGTGGATGCCCCAGTCCTGGAAGTGTTCAATGCCAGGTTGGATGCTGGTTTTGAGCAACCTGGTTTAGTGGAAGGTTTCCTGCCTTCAGCACGGGGATTGGACTAAATGGTCTTTTTGATCCCTTCCAACTCAAACCATTATGTGATTCTGTGTTTCTATGAAAATTAGGTACACCTTAGCAAACAGCTAATCCTTTCTTGCTCACAAAGCTTTGTCTTTTTTCTTTCTTATAATCTTTATAAATATCAATCATACATGCTAATTAGTAATCCAAATACAACAAGGATGGAATAGTTTGAAATATGTCACGAGCTTGTGCATTGCCACGCAAGCATCTTTGAAAGAGCAATTGTTATTGAGACCATATGCGTAGCACAAGCTGATGGGCAGCAGTGCAGAAGGCTGCCATGGCCTGCCATGACACTTTTCTGGGAAGACATCAGCTCTTGGGCCAGATAAACCCTTAGGAAATGAGCAATGAGGGTGACTAGCTAGCTAACCTGACATCTTGGTCTCCCTCCCAGTGCTATACTGAAACAGGACTTTGGCTACGCTGTTCAAACACAACAAATGAAAACAGTTCTGAAATTGCCAGCATATGGCAGTTTTTCCACATGTGTTTACATAGACTGTTTTAGTTCAGAACCTGGGGTGTGCTAACATGAACTTAATGAAACGGTGAGTACAGAGGTGGTTATTGTTGTCTATCAATGGTTATCAGCAGTTAAGCTAACAGACACACTGTTCCAATTTAATTTTGGCTTCCCACCCTGGTGTAACAGGACCTGAGGCAGATCAATGAAGTAAAACACTGAAAAGTGTTCCTTTAGAGATACAAAAATGTGCAGAGATTCTTCCTTAGAGTACTGCATTTGACTGTTCAACTAGTGTGCATGCACTATACTACTTAAGATAGATAGGTTTTGCAAGCACGAGTCTTTCTGTCTCAAAAAAGAAAAATAAAATTCATTTCTAGATTTGCCAAAACATTTAAGAAACCTTTCTCAAAGAACTAATGTTCAAGCTTCATTAACTACCTGAAACATTTCAGAAAGAAGACAGCTAGAGTTACAGTTATTACAATTGTGATGTGAAAATAATTAAGAAGTGGAATCTTTTTTATGGATAAAAGTCTTGCATTTGATGATCTAATAATTATTCAGAACAATTTTGGCTTTTACAGTTCAGAGCAGCACACAGTTCACAACAGCACAGCAAAATACAGCAAAACATGACTCCTTAATGGTACTGCATTTCCTTATTTTATTGTGAAAAAGAACTTTACTATAACTTAAAGTAAACTATAATGCAGATACATTATATTACAGACTCAAGAATCTACCCATTACTCATAGTGAAAAGCCAAGCTATAGATTAATCTTTGGACAGTGTCTATAAAATGTTAATAAAAGCTTTGTATCCATAAACTGAAATAATACATATCCTATTTTATATTGCAAGTAGCATAAAAATATTCTGTACTTTTGAGACTTAACATTTTATTATTGCTATATCTCTGCCCCTAAAATAGGATCTTTTATAAGGACGTCTGAGAATTTTTTTGGTTTTTGAAAATAAAAAATCATTAGCAGAAAATTTCAGATTTTTAAAAACTCACTTCATTAAATTATCTATAAAGCCTGCTAAATATCTTTTTATGTTTGCAGATTTTCTAGAATATTATGGATTAGATATTGTTGAGTGAGGTTCAAAAAAATTTATGAAAGTGTATACCAGCAGACGGATGCATCAAAATGGTGTTATGCATGATATCTCCTCAACTTAGATCATCCATCAAGAGAGAATCTCCCTTTGGAATATCAAGAACACTCTGAATTTCTCAGTTTTGGTTCAATAATTCCATTTGACACCAGATCAGTTATTTTTATGAAGATAGAGCTGCTAGTGGCCTGGATTTTAATCTAATTTGTAAAGCAGGTACAGTTTGCACAGCAACACTTTAATTATATGTGTGCAAAATCCAAGCTACTTCTCTTGGAATGGCTTTAAAAACAATCTGTTTAAATCCCATCCCTACTTGAAATATCAGAATTCTAGGGAATAATGCTTAACTATTTTGACCACACAATCTACCTTATGTTCACAAATTTGAATCAGAGTGATATAGCAGAATATGAATTCATTTTGTAATAGTCCTGTGACTATTGGGCATTGATTGATGAGAAACTCAACATGAGACAGCAATGTGCACTTGCAGCCCAGAAAGCCAATCATATCCTGGGCTGCACCAAAGGCAGCAGGGCCAGCAGGGTCCCTCTAATCTGCACCTGTGAGACCCTACCTAGGGCTGGAGCTCCATCCAGCTCTGGAGCCCTCAGCACAAGAAGGACAGAGATGTTGGAGCAAGTCCAGAGGAGAACCTGCTCCTCTTGGACCACCAAGATGATCAGAGGGCTACAGCCCTCTATGAGGCTCTCTGCAGCCTCCAATGAGGACAGGATGAGGACCTGGAGTTGTTCAGCCTGGACCAGAAACCCCTGGGGAGACCTTCTACCAGGCTCCCAGTATCTAAAGGGAGCCAACAAGAAATATGGAGAGGGGCACATTACAAACACATGTAGTGATAGGACAAGGGGGAATGGCTTTAAACTGAAAGACAGTACATTTGCTATAGGTGTAAGGAAGAAATTCTTCACTGTAAGGGTAGTGAGGCACTGAAACAGACTGCCTGGAAAAGTTGTGGATGCTTCATCCTGAAAATGTTCAAGGCCAGGTTGTATGGGGCTTTGACAACCTGATCTAGTGGTTAAAGGTTCCTTCCAACCCAAACCATTTCATGATTCTGTAATTCTATGATACAATTCCATGACAGCCAGCAAATTACAAATCTAAGAACTAAGTAGATTTTAAAAATTAACAACAGCAAAGTGATCAGTGACTAGGAAAATGTTGCATCCATGTAAGTTTCATTGCCCAGCAGCTCTAGCATTTATCTTGGGAGTTCTATACTACAGCATGTAAAAGCCCAGAATTAATTAACTACATCAGCCTACTGATGAAGTTAAGTATTCAACATATACATTCGACCTGTATATGTTTTTAATATTTCATGCCATATATATGTACACATTTATTATTTATGATGCACTGTTAAACTTGGTAGGAGCAGGATTGTTCTGATACGTAGCTTTCTACAGAGACCTGTGTATTTTTTGCATTCATGGGTATACTGACATCTATCTTAGAATCCTCTGTTTCAGCAGGATACTCACAAAACTGCAGAACAAAAATTTTACAAATAAAGGAAAGAATCAATTGACATCACAGGCAAAGAATAATAGTTTATATTTTGAAGGAGAGAGCGATAAACCACAATATTTTAGTCTCCTATGTTTTGGCCACAAGGGGCACACAATACAAAAGCAAGCTTCAGCCTCCAGCACTTACATATACGTGCACCCTCTTCATTTGTGTGCTTTCCTTAAAAATACAATGTGGAGGAGGAAAAAAAAAAAGCGAAAAAAACCCCCTAAAAACAAATTGGGTGCAATCATATATCAATATGACCAAGAGTTTCAGATTTTATCTGAAACCAGGAATGCTCAGCTCATTTAATTTTCAGCAGAAAATCCAGAACCATTACTTTTCATAATATACATTTAATAAAAGTGGGTAAAAAATATCTGTGATAGTCTTCTGGAAAGTAGTCCTTTGAGATTATTGTGAATTTTGAAAGATTTGCAATATATTGGGTTATTTTAAGTGAAGAATTCATGGCTGAGGGCAATTGCAACAAATGACATTCAATTTATCATATACAATATTGTTATATAGTATTATTTATCTTAATACATATAATTTATCATTTGCTTTAATAATAAATGTGTATCTAAGGCTTTTTAAAATGTTGTTTACAGCAAGCAAACTAAGAACAAGGAGTTATTGCCAGTCCTGTAGCATCATGGTGCCAGTAAAACAGTAGCACAAGGCACACACACACAGAGGATGCAGAAGCAGTAGTAAAGCAAGGTGTATAAATCTGCTACGGATGCTCATAAGCAAGCAAGCAGGATAAAACAAATAGTTCTGCTCCATGTCTGAATTCTTTGCATGACCCATGGCATCTGAAGTCCCAAATGAATGTCAGGCAGTGCAAATGAACCTGTGGAATATGAACCAAAGCCTTAACATCCCCAAGTTATTCCTCACACTGTGCTAGAGACCAAATTCAGAGACAGACTCGCTTTTGGCACATTGTATGCTACTGAAAAAAAAATGCTGGTAGCAAAATTTACTGTTGGTGTAATATCATTTCCCGGGTCTGATGCAAATGTGTGGTTTGACACTAAAAAACTCTCTAAAACAATCAGATTTAGAAAATGAAATTATTGTATATAATGCTTCAGTGTCTAGATTAGCTATGACCTTTCTTCATCAGATGACTTTCTAAACATGATGGACATTGATCTCCAGCTCAGCATTGGAGAGAAGGCATTTAGGATTTGAAAATATAAATTAGGTTAATTCAGATGTGGTGCTCAAGTAAGGTGTGGAATTTAATTTTGATACTTCTGTCAAAACATTATTCAGTTGTAACTGTACCTTCCTAAATGTGGGATGATAATTTCCTTTACAGGAAATAACTCAGAAAGGTTTCTAAGGAAACCAGGCAAGCACACCAACTAATATCAGGTTTTATATGACAGTGAATATCACACAAGGAGAGTTGGAAGAGAATTTTCAAGGGAAAATGCTGTAAATGTGAATGAAGATAAATCTAGGTTTAAACACTGGCAATGTTTGAGAATGTCTGCTTCAGACTGCAGATATATTACTAGGTTAAGCAAAAAGAGGTATCCAACACATGAACAGGAACATGAACAGAAGCATGTGGGATACAACGTACTGACAAAATACAAATGCGAATGAAGAAAGGTGGGGAAAAGAAAATGCAGATTATTTTAATGGAAAGCACTTTTAGAATGGACAGAGTGAAGTGAGAGAAAACTCCCCACCACCGTAATGGTAGGTGTTTTGGTGGTTTGGCTATAGTCAGCTAAAATTATGGCAAATGGATACAGAAACTGCATCTAAAAAATTAGATGGGAATCTTTTTTTCATGTGCAAAGCACGTCCAGCCTGAATACTGCTAAAAATCAGATTTCCAGACTCATAAAGGGGAGAGGGCATGTCTGCATTTTTGATTTTTCAAACTTCAGGTGTGCCTGAGTACTTCTAACAGCCTTGAATATCTTTAATTACATAATCTTCTGTGGTGGCTGCTCCTTGTTTTCTTCCCCAGCAGAGCTGAACTGGTTCCTCAGTGTGTAAAGGACCAGGAAGAGGGAGGTGGTCCAAGCAGGGCCAGGCACTGACCAGCATTTAAGGTGTCCTGCTGTTTAGTGTGCAGGTGCAAAATTTTTAAAAAAGCCCAAAACAGGCTAGATGCATAACAGGTGAGTTTTCCCCCTAGATAAAGGCAGGGAGAAGGAGCCAGTGCAGTCACGCTTGCTGGGAACTGTGGGCAAAGCAGGTGACTGGGCACAGCTCTGCTCTGGCAGGTGCTAACTGTAAATAACAAAGAGGCTCTGTGCTCCAAAGTGAGAATCCATTAAAAATGAATGAGAGAACATCTGATGTAAATGGTCGTGATGACGTGAATGTGAGCTTTTCAGGCAGAATCAATAACTTCCATTAGGTCATCTGATATTGTTGGAAAAAGTCACACTTCCAGTGGATATAAACTTTCCCTGAGGCCACTATAGTTACATGCACGTTAGAGGCCAGACAGAAGACCATGGGCAGTGAAAAGCAACTCCCTTTCCATCCACATATATCTCCTCTAAAAACCATAATTGCAAAATATTGAACAAAATGTTTCATTTATAAACTATTTTATAGCATACCACAAATGCAAATGGAACAAATAGTAATGTTGGTTCTCTACACCTCCTAAAAATGTTCACTTATTGATCACATAGAGGGCTTTTAACTTTCTTTATCCAGTAGTGTGTTTGATTAGCAACTTGCTATTTTTAAGGTTTGTTCTGGAACTGATTTGGAAATAAAATTATTTTACAAACAAAAGTATTAGGATATATTTTCTTGCATTCGATAGACCTTTATCCAGGAATTCCTCTACACAGGTAGGAAAACTCTAAGTGCTTTGGATACAACCTCCTGCAGTGGTTTACTGTGCCCTTATAATCAGGCATGTACCCTTCACCTGAACTTTGCAGAGAGTGAATCCTTCACCAATCTCTGCACATTAAAAGCTGGAAAAAGAACATATTTTGCTGGCAGTGTTCAAAACTACTGGTAAAAAAGATGGCTTTTGCATTTTTATTCCAGAAAAAAAGTAAACAAATGAAAACAAAACAAAGAGCACACATTTTCCTCTCTGAATGTACCAACAGAAAATCCCTGTTTATCAACCCATCAGCAGAAGAAGATATGTTTCTTTGGATTAAGCTGAAGAAGCAAATTAATTATCTGTTTTCTTGTCAACAAATAAAGCCCTTATGCCTTTGTCTAAATTTAAAGGTACGTCTTCATTTAAAGACACCTTAATATATATTTGTTCTTTGGAAAGTGATTTTTTTTCTCCCTTTTGCAAGCACACATACACACAGACATTTAACTAATATACAGAGTGGGGATTTGACATCAAATGGTCACAGGAAAGAAGAAAATCATAAACTAAGTATTACCTGCCTTAAAAACAGCCTTTGGATAAAAACAATCAACAGTTTAACTAGCAAAGGCAGATGCTAAAGGGTCACTATTTTCCCTCTTACCATCATTTGTTGAATAGTTCTGTAGATATAAGGAGCAAGCCACTGAGCCAGATCCTGCTGTTCAAGAAATATGTTTCACAGCCAGGTAATTGCTTTCCTCAGACTGTTGCCCTAAAAGGAGGGGAAGGACAGGCAAAATCCTAATGGTGATGCAGTGGACTGCTTCAAGAGGATCTGGTCAGAAAACACTTTGGGTAGCTTAATTTCATTGCAATTGTCTGTTACTACACATTTTCTGCATTAAAAAGTAAACTTTCAAAAGAAAATTCCAGCAGTGTTAAATCATAAGCAACACTCTAGATTATAATATACAATCAAGATCAATAATGCCACTTGGAAATTAAAGAATGCTATCAAATAAAATCAAATTACTGTTCATACACATGTTTGAGAGAACTATCTGCATTCTATACATAGACAAATTTATGTAAGTCTTCATTTACTGTTTTTTTTGAGTTGCTTTTATTTTTTTTCTGACATTTTGCTCTATCATCATTAGATAGGGGATTCTTGTAATACACTTGTAAAACACTGCTGAACATTTCCATCAGACTCTGACACTGATATTAAAGACAAACTGGGGTAAACACCAAAAACAAATTTCACTTATTTGAAAGGTGTTCACAGAACAGGTTAAACTAATATTTTTTCTTCCACCATTCAGAAATTCATTGTATCTCATCACCCTGAGGGACAGTATCACATGAAAAAAATTAGTTGCTAATGATCATCTCATCCTGTAGAACCCCATTTATTAGAGTGACAAACAATTTGAATGTGGACTTCAAAGGAAAATGGACCTCCATCAGACTCCTCTGTAGTAGTGAAGCAAATGAGTAAGTTATGAATTTCACAGACTCATATTTTCACATTGATTAACAATTTACCTAAACCATTATTTTAATTTCTAGCACTGAATATGAACATTGAATCTGCGTCTCTATTTAATGCCCTTTAAAAATATAGCACAAATCCGGGACATGGAAAAATCAATTATTTAACCATAGTGAAGAAAAAATTGGAATTTTTACCTTTTTGAAGCACAGAAATAATTTATATGTAACAGCTATTCAACAGCTGTATCTAAATTATGGATTTATATATGCAAGAACATGTAAAAAAAAAGCAGGTCAGGTATATTCTATTCTATTTGTTGAAAAAAATTGTATTTGTCTTACTACATTGGTCAGATGGTCTTTCTCTGTCCAGAACAACGGATGAACACTGATTTTATGTAGGAGTCATATTGTCACACATTCTATTTTTTTACATTGTTTATGCATAAAATTATTTTCTTATGGGTGTCATTTTAGCAAATGATGTGTTACAATTTTCCCTCAGCACTACTTGCAGTTGTATCAAGTAAGAGCCTGACATTGCATCAGGGTGCCCAGGAGAGTGTTCTATGTCTACTCTGTCTTCTGGGGCACAAGCATGAGGGATTCAGAACAACATCTGGTCTTTTTATTGAATTTTTAGTCTGTGCAGGTAGGAAAAGAACCATTTTCTTAAATTATAGATTAGAAAAAATCTTTTTTAAAAAGTCTTAGATTTGATAAGGACTTTTTAGCAGCTTTTAGGTGCTGCAGATGTAGACTGATGAGCAAATATTAATGCAAATATCACACAAAATCAGTGATTCAGGAACTGATCAAGGGCTTTACCATGCAAAGCACCTGTACATCTCCTTCACACATTTTAAATTTCTCTCACTGTTGGATATATTTTGAAAAATTGCCCAAGTACATATCTGTAGACTCAGAACTGCAGTGCAGTGAAAACAGTAAAATAGATTCTTGTGTGATTTTGGAGACAGACATTCTAGCCAGAAGCCAAACTTCTAGATCTTTCTTTCCAACTTCAGAGCAACTATTCCAGTTTACAATAGAAAAGAAATTGGCCTATTAAAGAAAAAGATAGATAAAACCTGAAAAATGAAAAAAACCCTCTTTGCTCTAATTTAGAGATGGCTAAATCAATTTAAACTAAAATTCATTTTTCAGTCTCTCACAGAATGAAATTCCTTTCTAACAATTTTGTTGCTACAATAAAGCCTTGACAAATCAGAACTTACAGTGGAAGCTGTGATAGACCATTAACTACAGAGGATGCACCATAAAATAGCAGGGAAGCTGTCAGTGGGAATACAATTTTCAGGGGATTTACTTTTGTAGTTATATAAGAATATTAAATAAAAGTAATGTAATACAGGAAACCTTACCGCATTAATGTTATTTGACAGGTTTTACTGTACCTGTTTTCCTTCAAAGCCCCTTTTCTCATTTCTTCATCAATATTCTTCTGAATAGATAAAATACTCTTCAAACATAGTCAGCTGGATCATTATAAAAAAATGAACCCAAAAGAAGCATGCTTAAACCTGAGAATTCAAAAAGCATTCTGGTCAATCCCAGGAGTCTTCAAAAGCTAGTGCTGTCTGGCTGCTGAGGGACACCTGATGGGATATTTCCAACAGTTGGCTGCTGTTGGGAAGAGCTCAGTAGGGGTGAAAATGGAAGCTGCCTCCAAAACTCCATCAGCTTCTCAGAAGGGAAAAGGTAACCAACAGGTTTCTAGCACCAGTAACCCATCAATGTGCAGTGAATATTTTGCCAACTTTTGACTTCTTGATGGGTATAAACTCTATAAACTGTGCTGCTGAGGAGCTGTGGCTTTCCAGCTGTTTTCTGATTCAAAACTAATACACTCCCTGGAGTGAGCTGGGTTTGTGTTGATGTTGTGTTTTCTTTATTGTTTGTTTTTGTACAGGCATACACCTGAACTAAAACAGAAAGCGGATGTAATCACATACATGGACTGCATGAAGCAGACTTTCTGTTCCAAATTAAAGCACAAAGGAAATCATCAAGAAATTAAGTTACATTTTTAAAAAATTATAACTTGGTCTCTTATTAAATTTTATCTTGTCTGCTTCACATTTTTACAGCTTGTGGGTGGAAGAAAAAAAAAAAAAAAGGATTGGAATTGAAAGCATACCTGAGTCATCACAGGCCTCCAGAGGAAATGAACTTTCAGGTAACAAAAGCTGTTAGGTCTGTCTGGTTGAGGAGGGTACCTGTAGGAGGCTGGATCCAGGCACCAGGCAGAGATTTGGGTTCTAATCAAAACAGGTGCAAGACCCAAGTGGCGAGGAGTGCTCTCAACTGAATGCTGCCCACCAAGAGCACGGCTGTCATGTCCCCACCCAAATTCTTAACCTTGACAGCCAATTTTTAAGTACAGGACTAGGTAACAGCTTTGAAAGCTAAATGATTTTTGAGCAATTTTGCTAATTTTAGCAGCTTTTTTTCTTTTCTGCATCTAATTTCCATTATGTCTTTCTCAGTACGCAACATTCTTCTCTGTAAAAGGACTAGAAAAGCTTTAGTTCAAAATGTAGTGCCACCAGCTTTAAAATATGTGTATGTTACACATTACTCATAAATATGATTGTTGGAAATCAACCTCTGAAATTCTATTATATTTGCACTGCTCTCTCTTCTGTTTCAAGAGGATGAGCCTCGTCACAAATTGTTGATGAAGCAAGTTTACTTTATACTTTTCATACTGATTGGAAAGAAAATCCCTAATTACTAACATAATGAGCATTAATTTAGTGAGCACTTTTGGGGCTGAGGTTTTTAAGTATCAGATTAAATTTAAAAACAAGTTTAATTTTGTATAAAATGTCCAGCAAAAAAAACCAAAACTAGATATTAGATATGTAGTTGTTTTGGGTTTTCTTAAGATGAAAATATGAGAAGTGTTTTATTTTTGGTTTGTATATTTGTTTTGCCTGCTCAAGGTGTCTTCTTGTCCTGACTCCTTTTTTGGCACTCGGTTATGCAGTGACATAATAAAAATTGCTGAATTTGGGTCTTTTTCACCAGCCTATTACTATCACCTCTTTTTGCCTTTATCAATTATCTGAACTATTTGAGGTGTCTGTATTATCAACAAAAAGGGATGTTTGATGCTTTCTGTAGTAATATGCAGTGCAACTCAATATGGAAATTTATAGATTGAAGCCTTTGCATGATGTTCTGGTGCGTGCTGTATTTGTGTTTTGGGGTACCAGGATTTCAGGGTATGTCTAGGCCTGGTGCTATGGACTGAATGCCTGTAAGCAGGTGAAGCACAGGTTTTAGCTGAATTTCAACCCAATGATATCTGGTTCACATGCTCTGAGACCATCGTGTAAGGTGAACCAAAGCTCAAAAGCAGGAGTGATCAAGAGGTTCATTTCAAAAGAGCAGCCTGGTCAGAACGAAAATACTAAAGTAATTGCAAAATCCAAGTCCCATGTCCTTTGTATTAAAGTGAAAACTGGTGGGAAAAAAATAGACTTTTTTCAGAAGGATTAATCTATTTTTGGATGTCAACAACTGATGTCTGCATTTAAGCCAAACACTTAGACTGTCTTTACAATCATTTTAAGAAACCAAGACCTACAGAAAAGTCCCATTTAATAACCTATCACAGATCTGATCTGTTCCTCCATCTTCCTGTTCCTGTTTCACCTCAACTGACTTTAAAGCTCAGATTAATAATTAACATAACAAATGTTTACATTGGCCAGAGGACCTCAGTGAGTTTTCTTATTGCCCAGTTTGACAACTAAAAAAAATATTGGTATTCAGGATAATTTCTACTCTCACAATAAAGTGTTTTTCCTATTTTATGGCAATAGGAAGCTTAGAGAGAGTATATACACATTTGTTTTCACTCTCACAGTTAGACATCTTCTAGTCTGATGAACACAAGTGGTAAATAAGGATCATCTTTGCTCCTAACTTCTTGTCCAGAGAAAATACAAATGTGTTTCAGATATCTCACAAATCTCCTCTCTCTAATCATAAGAGATATTTGGTCAGGGCATTAAAGCAGTGAGGTTTAATGTCTATTGAAATCTTGAAAGATTCTTTAATGTTCCTTGTTGAAAAGAGATTGACTTATTTTCATAAAATGTGAAGTAGCATCTAGAAACATACTACAGTAAACTAAAGATACACAGTTTTAAGTTCAGAATTAAGACAAACAATTTTATTTATTAAATTACCATATGAATAACAAAAATACTCTTCATATAAATAAAAACCCCAGATTTTTGACTGTAAATGTCAGCTAAATAAACAAAGAATAATTAATCAGGCAAAATCAATCAGCTCTGCCTTTTATAGATTTGGGTGTTTTAAAATGGATTTAAGATTAAGATTACTGGGTGTCAGATTACTATTTTACAGAACTTTATTGTCATTTATATAACGATAGTTTTTAACCGCCCTCAACACACCTCTCAGTGGAAAGGGCAGTCCAGGCTACAATTTAATGCAATGTGTTCAGAAAACTAATTCAAGAATGCCTAGTTAGGATTGCAAAAGATTTAAAATTCTGGGTTTTATGGGGAACTTCTCTACTAGTCTCATGCCATACTATTACATAAACCCAATACATTTCCTGAAAGCAGTCATCCACACAAGTACTCTAAACAACTTGTTCTGCAAGTTTAGTACATATCAAAATTAATTTGCAGGATTTGACAGATCTCTTACTACATGACAGCCTTCTGGTGACAGGACTTACTGAGAAAGTGGAGATTGGTGCCTAACCACATGGAACTTTGAAGAGGCTGAACTTATGGTCATTGTTTTCCAGTTAGAAAAGTATTATACTACAGAACACAGTAGAGTCAAAAATTGAATATATATTATCATATCAATTTATAATCAAAAATTATAAAATTAAAAAGAAGATAATCCAGAAGGAAGTCCAAATCAAAACTGTAAAATGCAGATGACAGGGTAAAGTATCTCTTGGCCCATTGTCATGTTGGTGCAGAAATTTTGTCTTTCTACCTGCATTGTAGTCTAGAAGAGGGACTAAGACATACTCATCTATAAAAACCCTTATCTTGGTGATTAAGTCATAGGACTCTGCTTCCTGACTGAAGAGTAGTCTTGTTTCTGAAAATAAGAGGTCATGTGCCATAAAACTCTGGGTGTTACTTTTGGGTTTAGAATTCCCTTTCCACCGACACAGACTGTCCTGACACACCAAAGATAAAGAGTTTGGTCGTGCCTCAGTCAAACTTTCTTCTTGTATCACTTTAACATACCAGATTCAGGACTGTGCCTGGTGCTAGCTCTCTTCTACACGAACATGGTTAACTCCATCCTTAGTTTCAGCTCTCTGGTACATTATGCAGTCTTGTAACTCTTTTCAGTTTTTGGGACGAGAGCTGCTAGTTGCCTTTGCTTTCCAGGTCTTCACCAAGTAAAAATCTATCACTATAAGTTATAAAACAGAATCTGACCCTTTGACATTTTATTTTCTTTCAACATAAAATGTGGAGCAGGATGGACAATTCTTCAATTCAATAGTACATGGAGGAATAAAGCATTTCGTATTCAGACTCAGTAAGTGCAACTGCCTTCTACAATCGGTGAAAACATGTAATGGATTGGGCAGTACTTATTCAGAGTAGAGGACTTCAGTCTTCTAAGTATCCTGAATAAGGTCACTCTTGAGCCAAATAGAGAGAAAATTATAATTACTTACTGAACACTCCCAGTAGTAAGCAAAACTCTTGTTTACAGACCAGTTCAGAAATGTAAAATACTGACTTACTCATGAGACAGAGCTGGTTTTAAAATGAGTTATAAATGTGATACTGCCAATTAATCTTCCTAAGTAACAACATTTCTCCATTTCTTAATTCTCTGCCAAAGCAGTTGTAACATGGACTACCTGTACAGAAGTAATGCATACATAATGACATGAGTTGTACTATTGACTGGTCTAAAAATTGATTGATTTTCGTTCTTTCTCTGCTTCATTTCTTTTGTTGGCTTGAACATCATTCATACACAGATTTAACAAATGTTTATGACATATGGTTTTTAATGATAAATTACTTTGCCTAGATAACAAGATAAATGTAGCAATTGGGTTTTTAAAAGATGACAAAACTAAATATTTTCCATGTTTCCATGAAAGAAATTGAAGAAAACCAATCAACCAAACAAATAAAATCACTGCAAGCATATTTTAATTAACTCAATAATTAGAATGGGTTGGATTTTTGTTGGAGTTTTTTTCTGTCTATGAGTCCTTGTTTCTTCTGTCTTGATGGATTCTGTATTACAGATCATGTTTACAAGAAGTTTCAATGAAATTGAAAAAAATCAGAATGAATAATCTTCCATTCAGGCATAATCTTGAAACAGAATGACAAACAATGAGTGAATTCATTTAAATATTGAATGAAGCAGTTCCCTTAAAAGAAAAAAAAATACTGTTTAGTTTCCCTTTTATTTGCAGAAACCATTACAAAATGTCGAGTCCTTTAATAAAGATAATCATAATACGGTAATTATATAAATCACACTTTGATTTAAGGAAGTCCAACAACTTCTCGTAATTTGAAAGTGGAATGAATATACTTTCAAAGAATACAAATGATTTAATATTTCTCTCTACTCTACAGCTAATTCAGCCCAGCTTCTGCATACAGATAACCCTTGCCGTGTCTTGACATTGCCCTCTTGCCAAGGGCTTCATGGTGGGAAAGTTCTTTGCCATTTTCACATACAATTGAGACTGCTTATGGCTGTAAATATCTCAGCCAGGTGTTATTCAGCTGAAAAAGATATCTCCATGGTATTTTTCCTGATGCCACGTGGATACTTATCCATGCTGCTTTCATCTGTGACTAACTGCTTGCAGCTTCAGCGAGGCACTGGAAGCAGCCTCGCTGGGAACATTTGGCGTCCTGACTCATGGGTGCTGGAATGAGTGAATAGCAAAAAGCTGATACATCCGGAAGAGCCTGAGGCTGAATTCTGAAATTCAATTTCCATTCCTTTGGACTACTAGAGAGCTAAACTGAGCGATGCAAAAAACACTAAAGACTCAAAAAAGACATCTAGATTTTTTTTTTTCCCAGAGTAATCTAAGTAGTCAGGAGAAGCTGTTAGTATGAATACTCATAAAAAAGGACTGATAATGATATTTGGATTTTTTTTAATCTTTTTCTTTTTTCCTATGCAGACTATAGAAAAGACTAAGTTCAGCCTACCTTCTGCCTTGGGATCTTTTCTATCCATCTCCATGACAGCAGAAATTTATCCAGGTACTGTTAAATTCATGAGTAAGTATAGAGTAGCTACAATGAAACTAAAGTGTTTTTCAACAAAGCATGAAATTTTCTCTATTTGAACAAAATCACATGCCTGAAGAGTGCTTTATATTGGTTATCAAAGATGAATTCAACCTTTTAAAAACAAGCTTAAAAACCCCCAAAGTCTCTCAGAGACATACTTACTGCTTTGGAAATGCTGAATTATGCAGGATATTTTAGCAGAGAATCATATTTGAAGAAAACATACTTTTAGGATTTTTAAGGACAAGTTATTTACGTGTTCATTTTCTGTCCCCTCTGTTCTGATGCTTTCATGTTCCTGATAAAAACATGAGATATGTATTTTCCTTCTTTTACAGTTCCCTCTGAATATAGAGTCAAATTCTTATTTTATTTTAGCTTAATTCTCAAGTTTCCTGTTTTTCCCTTAAGTTTTTAGCCTAACATAACATCAGCCATTTCAATGCTTTGGACCTGAACCACACATATGTACAGGATAGGAGAATCCAACACCTTTTAACAGAAGTCACACCCGTTGTGCCCCTTCAGTCCCAAACTAGGCTTTTCCTTCACCTAAATTAGCCAAACATTTCCTAATTCCAGTTTAATTTAGTAGTTCTTGATCAAAATCTGTGTGACCCTATCCTTTTGCCCTAATAAATAATTCCTAACAAGGTTTGTCTCTGGGAAATATACTAAAAAAAAAAAAAAAAAAAACAAAAACAAAGCTTGAAATGAAACCAGAATGATCTCATTTCAAATGATCTTTTAGATTTCAGCCACTAACTTTGCCTTCTAGCTACAAATTTGTTCAAATTTTTCAATAACCTACAAATTATTTGATTCACACTTTAAGTTTATTCCATCTCCTGATTAAAGACAAGTAAAAATAAGAGCTTGTGAAGGTTCCACTTGGCCATTTTCCTGGGAAGCAGATTTGTAGCACTAGCTAACCCATTTTTCAACAGCATGAATTCTCACTGCCCTGATTATTATGTGCTCATTTGCACTAATTCAAAGTCAGTTCACAAAACTAACTCAATCTAATTTGGTAACAATACCTATCCACCTATAAACTGAAACAAATTTTTAGACAATGCTCAGTTGTGTAGAGAAAGACTGGAAATATCTTTTGAAAACAAAAATTTTTAGTTATTATAGAAATATCTTTCTAAGTTGAATAACAAGGCTACGCTTCCCAAAACATGGTGTCTTGCATTCTTTGGGAAAAAAAAATTATATCTCTGTGGCCCTGTTTTGCTCACAATGATATAAACCTTACTATTCTTTGATTGAAAATTAGGAAAATCCCATTCTAAATTAAATTCTATCTTTCTAATGTAGTTCTATTTGAATGCAAAGTTCATCCAATGAAATATAAAAATAATATTCTGGAAAAATGTGAGTAGCTGGTAAAAGACATAAACTATTACATTCCACAAACTGACACATGCAGCTTTTTGAAACCAAGCAAACTTCAATATCACAGCTTCACACAAGCAACTCAATATGATTCCTCTTACCTAGCTTCATGAGACAGCATCCAAAGAAGTCAGACAGATTATTAGAGTCAACAGTGTGTGTTGTATTTCCTCAGCAGCACCATGGACCCATGTTAAAAAATGTTACTAGTGATATTCTGCTAGCACAGGCATCCCAGCTCATCTCAGATTTCACTGTCCTACACAGTAAGAAAAGTGATATTCTAAATAATGCATGCTTATACTACGTATAGCTTTCCTTTTTTAATGCCCACCCTCAGCCACAAAAGCTGCCCCTGTGCAGTTGCCAGAGATTCAGTGTATTGTACTTCTGTTAACTAACTCCACCAAGCAAGCTGAAAGTGGAATTATCTGAAGTATTTGACTGCCAAACCTTCAATTATCATTATGGTTTTAAAAAAAAGCCAGTGCTATTTTGAGTGCAGTTACAATAGCACGCCACCTGTGAATAGCTGGTTGGAAAGCCAGGCCAACAGAGCCTCATTGGCTTGTATGAACTAAATTCTCACCCTCTAGCAATAACCTAAACTATTCAGACATGGAACTCACTTGTCCTTCACTGCTCTCTAAAGCTACATCTGTGCATCAACTATTTTCCAAGCATTTTTTCAGACATTTTCTCAAGAAGGTAAAACAATTAGGGTCACATAGATACATAGAGACAGATCTAATAACTGACAGTGCTCCCAGGTGAAAGTGATTATTATGATCTACACCATTTTGACGGGCCATTTTCATGATAATATTTCTCTGTCAGATTTATTTATTTCTACCCATTGCCATCATTAGTGCCTGTCTAGAGCAGCGAACATATTTCAAGCAAATCAAGAAGATGCTGATGAGTATTTTACTGACATCTGATGGGTGGTGATGCTTTCAAAGCTCTAACTCAGTGATACTTTAAATTCAGGATTCTGTCTCACAAAGACATATGCACTGTCTTGGTTTGTCTTTCCAGGAAGTACTCACTCTGCATAAAATTAAACACATATCACAGCTCTAGTAGATCTCTCCAGCTGAACACTTATCAGGTTGATATATTTTACCCTAGTATAGGTCCATCCCTTCTTATGCTTCCCTTGGTTAATAGGATTTCCCCAGATTTCCTGAAAATGTTTTCCAGCAATAAAACCATGCAATTTCCCTGACCAGTATCATCCACTTCTGCGGTCCTTAGGACGAGTTGCTGGGGTTGTTTAGACAGAAAAAAAGGAGGCTCAGGGGAGACCTTATTGCTCTCTTATTGACCTTGTTGAAAGGTTAGAGCCAGACTGCATGGGGAGGTGGGGTCAGACTCTTCTTACAGGTAACAAGAGACAAGAGGAAATGGTCCCAAATTGAAGCAGGGGAGGTTTAGATTAGACATTAGGAAAAATTATTTCATGGAAAGAGTTGTGAAGCATGGGAACAGACTGCTAAGGGAAGTAGTGGAATCAGCATAGCCCTAGAAGAGTTCCACAAACATGTATTTATGGTGCCTGAGGGCATGGTTTAGTGGTGAACATGGTGATAGTGCTGGGCTGGTGGTTGGACTTGATGATCCTAGGAGGTGTTTTCCAACCTTAATGATTCAATGATTCTAATGCATCCAATTGTCCACAAACAAATTTCCTAGACTGTGACAACATATTTAAGTCATTCTGAGGGGCATTATTAACCTATAAAAAGGTATTTTATAGATAAGAAGCTAAATTCCTTCACAAATCCCATGATCTTAAGTAGTAATCATATGGTGATTGTGTGCCTTAACTGCAGTATTTTTATTGCTTCAAATACGATTTGAAGCATATCTGTTTCCCCGAAATTGAATTATAAATTCTATCATTCCTTTTGTCTTTTTATACTGCAGTCATATAATATTGTGTTTTAGAGACAGAAAAAATCAGTATAGACTTTCTAGAGGATATTGATTTATTTTTAAATTATTTTTTTCTTTTTTCCATATTGTAACTGATTTTTTTTCTTACTGTATTTTTTCTTTTTTTTTCTTTTCTTTATTTTTATGTTGTAACTGATAAGTGGGCTGGCATATCCTTTCCTTATCTGTTCGCGAAATACATGCAACTTCTGTTCTCAGCTCAAGGCCAGTCAAAGATAAAATAAGGAAAGAACATCTCAGAGGTACAGTTGAAACCTGCAGGCCTTAAATCTGCCCTGTGTCAATCCACCTGTCTCGTGAAATAGCATTACTGACAGCAAAGGGACCACAGGAGTTTAAAAAGAAGGAGCAATAGCATAGGAATTTCTGCCTTATTTCCCTGTCATGTTTAGCCAAGAGGAGCTGACCTCCTGCTGATAGTGGAACCCTGGAAAAAGTTAAAGATAGAATCTAAAATGTTAGGCTTTGTGCTTTCCCAGATCAACTGCACCTGCGTAAGCAGTATGATAAATTATATAATTGTTAAATGTGATGATTGTTTAGTAATTAAATGTAATTATTATATAACTATAAGAAGAATAGTGAGAAACTATGTTGGAAATTCAGAGAGGGGCTAAATTTATGTATACAATAGAACAATATAAGTTTAATAATTTACATGAAAGTTATGTAACGATAGAGTATAAAACATGATCATTTCGGATGTATGGTCGGAGTCAGATTTGGGTTGAATATACCCCGATTCCCAGAGCTCTTAATAAAAAGCACCGCATATAATCACTCCATGATTATGTGTTTTTGAACGCTAACACTCCTTCTGAGAAAACAGCAGACTGGAGATAAGGCAAATTTGAGTCCAGGTGCTTGGTTGCATCTGAGAAGTCATCTTAAGGGGGTCTTGATATTATTGTTGACTGAGATGCTAAACTGACACTTTAACAAATGATCTGTTTTCAACTGTTGGAACATACATTGTTAGATTTCAGAGTTAGTGAACAAGAAGCCATAAACATTCTTGTAACAGAAGTTAAAAATTTCATATGCTGTGCTCATAGACTTCAAATAACAGTATTTGCTGGTGGTTGGTTCAGATTCGAGCTTATCTTCAAAACCAGACTACTATGCTCTCTTTTATTTATTTAATTCTAACACAAACAACTTATTTGGAGTATAATATTTCTGAAAAATCTGCATTCTGCAATATTTTCCCAGAATCAGAAAAAAAATCCCATGGCTAATTCTTTTTCTCTTTTGAACTCCAGACCAGAGGTCCTATTTCTGTTCACAGCTCATAAATAAAAGGATAACCTTCAAGTTTTGAAATTTAAGCGTAGAAGGTTCAAGTTTTTCTTCAGTTCTGATATCACTTGATTTTTCTGTTCAAGACTCACTCTAGCTTCTCTAAAATGTGAAATCCATCCCTTGCGATTTGTGCATCATTATAATATTTGATGCTGTTGTTACTAATTTTTTCAATGAATTGTACAGTGTTGCTCTGAAAGTGTCATAATACAAACTACTTATTTTCAGCTACTTTTGTATTTATATTGCTTCTTCACTTTCTGTAAGTCCTACAACCACATCATGGTTTTTAAAGTGTGTCATTTGCTCTACGTAGACAAAGGTTCACCTAGTTTAGTGTGAAGTTTCCTTGATCTTTATAAAATTCCTACAGCTAGTATAAAATTACATCTGACTTTCAAGTTGCACCTGGGAGATGGGAAGACTTTTCATTTTTTTTCAGTCTGACAGCAGATAAAGACTTCTTCTATTTCTCCTGGATTTTCTCCTTCCTTTTCCTTCTCTCTACCTTCCTTCTCCATCACACCTGACTATGACAAAAGTATACCTGGAGGTGCAATAGGAAAACCACTTTAATAAGCACATATAAACCTGTCAACATGGACATACACTCCTCTTGGTTCATTTGCTGCTGCTTTAGCCCTGCAATATCACCCCTGTAAACCAACACTTTGTGCTACAACCCAATCTATGTTTTTTAAATAATTTCTTCCTCCTTTCCTCTTCTAGCATGTCAGCTCTTTTCATTCCTTATTCTTTTTCAGTTAATGTAGCAGCAGTGACCATTTTCCCAGTGGTCTCTACTGTAATTCCCCATTGTGCCCCAATTATGCCTAATTAAGTCTTCTACTTTTTTCTACTATATGCTGAACTTCCATTTCATGGTACAAAGGGTGGTGTAAGGCTCAGTTAGCAACAGGTACTTATTCACACAAAAGTCAGATAGACAGACAAATGTTAGAAAATAGATTAGATGGAAAAATAGCAAATATTTCTTGTCTAATATTTAAAGAATAACAGAGAAACCACCTGGAGAAAAGCTACTTATAAATACCGAAACTGTGATGTTTAGAACATGAAACCTCCTATCATTCAGCATAATACAGAAAAAATTCTTTTGCCTCTCGGAGAGCTCTGCACAGTTCTCAGTCTGATCTTCCTGATCCTTACATTTGTGCTGCTAATTGGGCATGTTTCTTATGTTTATCATTCATTCTCCTTAGCAACCAGGGTACAAGTAAAGGAAGGAAATCTAATATAGAAATGTTCATTGAAGGTTCCCTAAAAAAAGATTAATGCTTCGTAGTATTAACTGCATTGAATTAAGGCTAACTCTTGGCATTGCATTTTTCTTTCTAGGTGTCATGTCCTTAAGTCATGATCTTTAGAGGCAATTTGGAGATAATTCTCACAGCAGAAGGAAAGAGGCAAGTACTCACTCTCTTTGTTTCTGAGGAACACAAGGAAAGATAAACCTTACTAAAGCAAACAGAATCAAATAAAAAAATTTTAGCAAATTTTGACACTCTTTAAATATTTTTGGCTTACCTTGAGCTTTTGAGAGACACATTGATTTTTATTTAAGAGGGTTAGATGAACTGCTAGTCTCCAATCCTGTCCTGTTTTGTGTTTCAATCGAATAGTTCCAAGAGTCATGGATACAGTAATGGAAAGCGATGTATGGAGAATGAATATAAAAATATCAAGTCCAGAAGTCAAAAAGCTAGAATAAAGCAAATAAAAATGGCCTTATGATCGCCAAGATTGTTTTTAAGGATAACCTTAAGGAACCTTAGGAAAATCTTATTACAGTTGCCTGGGTAAGAAGGGATATGTACGTGGAAGATCATAAGCTCGTTACTGCAGCTTGAATTTTTGTTTGTTTTTCCCCATTCCATTGATACTATTCAACTTCTAACTGTGCTTCTTCTATGAAGACCTGCCTGGAGACAATTAGAGAGGTGTTTGTTCTTTTTATGCCCAACACTTTTCCATCTCTGATCCTGGATGAAAGGAAGGGAATGGGGAGAAAGAGGAAAGAGAGGGAAGAAAACCACCTCTTAATGTGTCCTACATTATTTCCATATTTTTGCTTAATAATACTGACAATGTAGGTAGAATAAGTAGTGTTGAATTGCTCTTAATATTGTCAGTGAACAAGCATATGCATGCAGGCAATTAGAGGATAGTAGCTGGCATCCTGCACATCTGTATTCCACTTGACATTGCACTAATTTACTCATTAAACCAAAGCCTAGAGAAATAGGTTTGCAGTCAAACTAGGCAGCAAGGACTCATTGAGAGTAAATAGTTGAATTTTTTCTCAAAAAAAAAACCCTTGTACTGAAATCCAGACTGCTGCTCAAGACAAGCTTGTTTTTAAGTGTGGGTTAAAAGGAAATCACTGAGTGGTAAAGAAGAGCAAAGAATATTATGCAGAATAACACCATTTTCTAAGAAGGCGAACCATGTACATCTTGAGCGATTCAGTTCATTAGATTCCCTAATCCTTGCTTTTGCATGGAAAAATAATTTGAACTGACATTCCTTGGCACATAGCAAATGTAGTATTTTCACTCACAAAGTCTTGTTGCAAACAACAGCCCCCCCTCTTTTAGACATCCAAACCTGCAGAATGTCTGTGGAAAGCATTCAAAGGCATAGCAATCAAGAGCCTCCACTGTGCAGAAGGCTCTGATGCAGAGACATCCTGCAGAGGCACTTCACTTCTCAAACATATTTTGAAGTACCATATAGCTTTTTCCTAACAGAAAATCAGGAGAAAAGGCAATGGGAGATCAGCAGCACATCTATAACATGATGGATTCATAGCCCTACTTTCCTCAGAGCACAGAAACACCTGATCTGCAGTTCTTGTGGCTAACTTGCTGTCCAAGAAATCGGGGAGAAATTAACCTCTTTTAATTTTAGCTATCTAGGATAACCTCCCATCTTTCTTAGATATCTGTCATCTTAGGCTCTTTTCATATATTTATTTGCCCTATCACAAAAATATTAGAGGAAGATGGACAATTCTTTGGAAATGCTGTTTTTTCCTCTTTGATACACAGTGCTTAACTAAGACTTTGAAGTCTAACTTCTAGACATTAAAGCAAGAACTGATGAATCTCTCCCTAATTAATGGAGAGAGTGCAGAAACTCCAGAGGGTAATTCAACCCAGCTATTTTAAATGCTTATTTAGAGAAGAGAGGAAACCATTTCTCCCCATTAACTGTGTAGGGAGCCAAGTTAACTTGCTTAACCAGACACTTAGCTTTTGGACAGCAAAAGTTGCTAAGACAAATTACATCCCAAGTGTTCTGCAGCCCAAAAGGGGATTTCTTTCGATCCTTTCAAATCCTACAAAACCCTTCATAAAGCTTGTTTATTCAGACTTTACAGAAGAGTCATGATTTAGCTCTCTGCCAGTGAAACAAACATAATTCAGGGATGCTTTTTTTCCAGACAAGGGAAAACAACTCCAAGCTAAATATCACTTCTAAGGTCTACTAGGTCATCTTCAGCCCCTGGATCAATACATAGATGGAATACAATTGTAAAGGTCACATTGGAAAATTCCCTCTTCATAAAAATTTTCAGTATGGACAAAAAGGTAACTTACACAGTTCTTATCCAAGGCCATCACTTCAATGTACTTTCATGTTAGCAAATCTAATTCTTCTATGAGAGATCATCATCTTTTAGACTGAAGTGCAAAGTACTGAAGGAAACAATTTGTTTGCAAATTCTGTTCATAATTGGAATTGAAAAGTGATTTAACTGACTCCACTTGTGCTATATTACACAGCACTCAAATCTTTGAAAAGAAAACTGTGCTATTGCTTTTTTACATCAAGAAAAGATAGGTCATTTTATGTGTTTATTAACTCAATAATGGCCAATTACCAGCCTAAAGCATGTCGTAACCTTAAATACAAATTCAAGATGCAGAACATCATTAAACTCCAGGCAAAACTCTTCATTATAGTGTAGAAAAGTCAATCTTTAAGAAGGAGCTTTTAACTTTTCCTGTCAGTGTGCATTTGCTCCCTCAAAAAAAAAAGATGATGTTTCTCTTTAAGCGAATTATTTTGCCTTTTTGAAGAAAACTGACCTGAGAAAAAAAATAGCTGGGAGGATAATGAAAACCAATTAAATTAATAGGCACTCCCTAACCCTCATAAAGCCTGAAATAAACACACTTGACCTCCTAGATCCAAGAAGTTCTGAGATACCATACTTGATCTCTGAATTAAAAAAACAGAAAACAGGTTTCATGCACATAATTTTTTTTATTGAGTAAAGCCATCCATCCAGGTTTTTATATAAGATTTTCTTGTAAATTCCATTTCATAAATACAGTATTACAGATATTACAGACAGAAAGCATCACATGGTAGTCAGTCTAAACTTTCTTTAATAGCCAGTCATTTCCACTTCAAAATTATTTGAGATGTTTATAACATTGTTATTTTAATGTACCTTGATGCAGATTTTTAATCCAGACTCAGTTTTAATGTCCTCAAGTTCATTGCAGTTTCTACATTTTAAAAGTTTAAATTTGCATGAGAAGAGATAATCTTCTCTCTGTTAAACAAAAAAACCCCCAAAACCAACAAAAACAACCCAACAAAAAAAAGTGCTAGTCATTTTTCCAAAACAGCTATTCCCTGGTTTCCTTTTGGACACAGGGAGCTTATTAATTATGCTTTTAATGCTAATTTTCTTGATTTAGTGGGAAAGAAACTTAGAAAAGTAGGTGGTGTGTAGAGAGAACACTTATTCTGCTCAAAAAGGTAGTTAACCCTTTTCTCTAACGTTCATTCAAAATGTCTATTTTAGCTTGATCTTAATGCCAGCCACAAGCAAAACTGTGAGTTACTGTTGCTTTTTCTTGCTGATGATCTCAAGGAACTGAGTCAACTGCTAGTGATTACCAGCACATGGGAACATCTTGTACACGGAAACATCTTACAGCCAGGCCAGACAGAGCAAAACATATCCAGTTTTATGGTGGGAAACCACAAGGGGTTATTCTAAGCCAGTCAATTGCTGTCCTTTCATGACATACTGAATGAACGTGCCCCGGAGTATGTTCCAGAGGGTCTCACCTGAAATGTCCATGGAATGTCACCTGCAAGGAACCAGCTAGTGCTGCACCGGTCTCAAGAGGCTGGAGTATGGAAAGTGCCTCCACTTGATAAAGATGCTAAGTAAGTGTGCTCTTTCACCCTTTGAATGGTGAGCTTCTGCAAGAGGAGACTAGTTCTGGCAAGCAGTCATTTCTCAAGGAGGTGATTATTAGAAGAAGAAAAAAACAGCCTTTATGGGAGACTTCTCTTGACTGAAATATTACCTAAAGAAATTTGAGCTCACCTTGTCTATGACAGTCTTTTGGCAAATATTTGTGTAAAAGCCTAACTAGGTAAATGGTAAGTAGGTATTTTTTTTCATCACAGAAAGGAAGAAAACAATATTGAACCTGTTCAAAAACTCTGTGATAAAGATTCTGACCTTCAGTAAACCTTTGAATAGTAATGTGTAAGTAATGATTTCTCCAAAGTTTTCTATTGTCACAATTTTACACAGTGCAGAACTTCTTTTAATATGCTGCTTAACCAGGAAAGCAAATCAAATGATTTTTTTTTATTATAATACCTTTTCAGCTGCCCATCAATTGTCTTTTTCTAGCTAAACAGAAAGTAGAAATACTTTATTACAAAATCCTTTGCCCCTGCATGTACAACAGATCACATCCAAATAGAATGCAAAACCTGACATGATGTCAACTTGAAGTGAGTTGTTTACAAGAACAAAATCCCTAGTACTAAGTCAGCTAAGCAGCTCAGGTTTATGTTAAAGGGATCTGAACACCACAGTGTCTGAATTTCTCTTCTTCCATCTGGAAAACTCACCTCCTGCCAGTCTATAGAGAGCGTGTTCTTTCTCATATAAAGAGACATAGGCATTGTACCTGGTTACTGCATCAGCAACATCTCTAGATAAAACACTTGTATTGAAAAAAATAATTTTCTTATAGACTGTCTTCCCTGTTTCTGTTGTGTGCTTAGTAACCTCCACAACAAAATACATTTTAATGATACAACAGAATATTTTATACTTTATTTTGGCTGTAAGAAGATTTCACAGAAGTATCCAGAATTATCACTGAAAAACATCAAAAAATCTGAATAAAAATATTTCATACTCAAAAAGCTCTACATTTTCTTCTACCAAGTACATTAGCTGTCTTAGCTATTGAAGCTAACTGTCTTAGCTTCATTGAAAAGCATTTCTTCCTGTGTTAACTTTTTCCATGTGATGGAAATTAGATCCTAATTTATGTCCTAACTCAGCGTGTGAGCGCTTAGCATCTCTGAAAGCCAGGTCATTCCTCTTAATATCCTATAGACACTGTTTTCTGAGACTGTCCTCCTAAGTAATTCCTAGTTGAACACTTATGAGAGTAGAACAGAGAAGGGATTCTATTCCCATCACTGTAAAACATCCCTGGAGGAGCTGAAATGTAGCCTGTTTCCACTGAGCATATTTTGATGTTTGTAATATGCCCTGGTGTATGCTGGAAGACCCAGAAGAAGCTATTACTGAGGCAAAAGTTCCTCTGGGTCTTTTGCTGCATATATATAGCTTTGGTAAAGTTACAAACCTGGTGGCTTTTAATGGTTTAAAACATTCCCTGGAGGGCATATATTGATGTAGGTGTACTCAGGTGGGAATGGCTTCAAACAGGCTAGCTGTTCCACTATTGCCCTGTCCTAAGTCCAAAATCATTAATGTGGTCGGTAGGAGAGTTTGAGCAGTTACTCCACACTGTCTGAGACATAAAAGCACCTTTCGTTGCTCAAAGGAGGAGAGGGGATTGTTCAGCATCAGAGTTCTATATGAGGTGAAAGCAATGTCAAGACATATATGATCAAAAATAATTCAGCAGATGTGGCTCGAGTTTTTTTATCAAAATACTTTTAGAATTATTACTAGTCATTAAAAAAAGTTCTCAGCAAAATCAAGTTGGAAATCTCTAAACACATAGGAAAAGACCAAATAGTTTTGAAGGCAGAGGAAGTTATTGCTACATATTTCTTCTCATCTTAAGCCTTTCAGCTACCACTCGATGTCATTCCCACTGCTTCACTATGTTCAAGTGCCTTTGAATATCTTCAAGCTGTGGAGGACACTGAACATAACACCAGCAAATTCTCTACCTCTTAACTGAGTTCTCCAGCTACCAGGCAATTATACAAATAGTGCAGAATGGCATCCCCAAGCCTGCTGGGTTTTTGGAGGAGAGAGATTTTTAAAAAACCCAAACCTGTTTGTTTCTCTGAATGAATGGGGTACAGAACCCATGGCTAGTACGATGGTTTTATAAAGCAACACCTGAGAAAATGAGGCATGTGTGTGCATAGATGCTGCAGCACATACAGGGGGAAAAATTTGGAAAACAAGTACTTAGAAACAGTGTACCAGTAAGAATTCCCAGAATTCTTTTTTGTCCTAGATTTCTCATCAGAATGTAAGTTTACCTTGTTATTCCCTTTCCAGCTATGACGCTATTGCATGACCCAGCACACATGGCTCCAATTCTGCACCCATCTTTGAGGAGAACATGTTCCTCTCCCTTCCAAGGGTTACAGAGCTAAAAATAAAAATAAATAGATAAATTACACTTCAAGCCAATCAGATCTTTGAACGTGGAAGCTTCAAGTTACTTTTGGGAGTGCAAGGGTTGTGGATTTTCCAGTGCACCTGGCACAAAGTGCCTATGGTGTATAAGACGCATAAACAATGACAGGTACATCTGAAGAGGGAAGTGGGATGGTTAAATGAGAATATATGTAGCAACTAAGTACAAAAAGTATGACCAAGAGAGACCATGACTTCCCCCACAATAAGTTAAAGGGGAAACTAAACAAGATAAGAATATAGGAGAGAAAGCATATAATTTTCACATCTCTTTTTGACTCATAGCGCTGAGGGTATACCAGAGTTTCTAAATAAAGAAAAGGAACATTTGATGATTGAAGTATCATAAGAGGAATTGTTGGAACGGATCAATAAGTAAAAGATTGATGTATCTCAAGAATGGGAGACTGTTTATTCAAGACTCCCAAAGCAATTTAGGATTAAACAAAAGAAATCCACAATTATGCAGTTTCCCAATGAAATCAGTTAGTATAGTGTACTGAACCACACAGGACAGCAGCGATCTTCATGCAGCTCCTGAGGGAAACTGAGGAAGAATTCAGCTTCACACACACATATTACTGCAGAAATAACTGAGGAGCCAATTAAAAGCAAAAATGTTAAGTATGTGGATCAAAGTTAAAAGCCTTAATGCCCTGTATATGTCTTTAACCTATTAGCATTCTTTTGGCATGTAAATAGCAGATAAGAAAGAACTGTCAGATACAAGTTTTCTGGACTTCCAAAAGCCTTTGAGAATGCTTCCCACAATAGGCTATTTGAGAAACCAAGTAATCACAGGATGAGAAGTAAAGCATTGTCATTGACTAGAAATCAACTACAAAAAGGAGAACAGAGAAGCAGAATGCATTTATTAGTGGTCACTGCTCTGTGTGGCTAAAGGTTAACAGGCGGGTGCCCTCAGGTTCTTTACAAAGGATGGAAGGGTTTAATCTATTTATTAATCATCCAGAAATGGGTCTAACAATAAGATGGAAATGTTTACAACAGACACAACAAGTCTTAGATTAATTAAGGCCAAAACAGGCCAAGGAGCTTTTAGGTTGCTTAAAAGAGCTCAGTGAAAGGGGAAACAATGGCAGATGGAATGCAGCACTGCCAAGCCTAATAGAAGCACAGGGGAAAGAACCATATGAAATACTTCATCTAGAATTAAAAACCCAGTATGACCACTTAAGGCAGGGGGAGACCCTCTTGATAAGCACAGACCAATGAAAATACTTCTCTGGCACTAATCACATTCGAAAATAAAGATATTGTTGAGAAAGTGAAGAAAAAGGGAAGAGTACTGGCATAAAGGCTAAAAAGGCTGAGATTTATTTTTTTAGGGGTGAAGCCTAGCACCTTTAAATTAAGAGATAAAAAAAGACATAATGAATAAATAAATTTAGATGATAAATTAAGTAAATTATATCATTACTGAACTCTCCTCATAAGATAAATAAAGAATTTAACAAGACTGAAAATAACATATTTAAATCAGAGAATTGTTTTTCATTATTATTTAAATCAAAGACATAGAACTCCTCATTTGATGTTGCCAAGTTGAAATGTAACACCACTTTAATGAAGGACTTAGATTTTTCTGTGGATTTATACATCAACGCTCCTCACAGTACTCTGTTCAGTACAGCAAGCCAGAATCAAACCCATATAAACAATAAATGAAAAATCCAGCTACCTCTGCAGTTATCATCTTCTATTTCATGGGCACACAGCTTATTCTTATCCCAACTTCTATATATCATAAACCACTCTTTTCAGCTGCAGGTGTTCAGCCATGGATACTCATATTTTAGTCCCCCTTTCAGAAAATTGTCCTTCTTAGTAGGGAATATTACCACATCAAAGACCCACAGCCAAACTCATCGGGAGAGGTTGGTTTGGCAGATAGCTTAAGGAGGGAGGAAAAGAGAAAAAAAGAGAAAAAGCTGGGTAGTGATGAACAGTAAAGAGAAAAGGCTGGGTAGTGATGGACAATGAAGCAAAAAGGATAGCTAAATCCTAAAAGATGTTTTCAGTTGTCATCTTTACCACTGGTGGGCACAAATTGGAAATGTATTTAGGATAATCCTGGCTGCATCAAACCAGGAAGTGTGGCCTGTACCCGTGTTCCTTTAGATAATTAAAGCAATAGCAACGTGTGAAACAGTGTCTACCAGAGGCAGCTGCTAAAAGCAAAGTCGTACTGAATGAACACTCGATACATGCATCCTTTTTGCCAAGAATCACAGGTAACACCCACATTGTAATGTGTTGGAGATGTAGGGAACTCTTGTATTACAGCAGATGTACAGACATTCTCATTTATATGGACAATATATAAATAAAATCCTTCTCTGTCAAAAAAAAAACCTGTACTTAAATGCCTTCATCAGTCAGTAGCCACTAATACAGCTCAAAAACTGTATGGAGCAAATAGGCAACATATCCCTCAATATATTCAAAATTATATTTTCCTGGGTTTGATTACTGGTTTTGGTCCACCCCTTTAATATAATTCTTAGAAATATAAGCATCGCCTTCTACCCTAGTCTCCACTTCAATCTAATAGTTTGCCCCTACACATATATATATATATATATATATATATATATATATATATATATATATATATATAGGAGCTACACAAAAAAAAAATCTGTAAGAACTATAGGAACAGAAATCTTCACTCAACTTTTAAAAAGAACCAACAGATTTAACATATGCAACAACAAGAACCAGATTTTGATGAAATTTTGGTTTAATTGTTACACATTTAGAGAAAATAATTATTTTGAACACTGTTGTAAGTACCTTTAGTACCTTTGAAAGTGAAATTTATCTCTAAAGTAAGATATCCCTTCATATATGAAAATGTATTAATAGAAAAGAATATGGAAAAGTATTTTACTGAATCATAAGCATAATAAATTGACTACTTCCTAATATGAATTAAAAAGAAACTTTACAAACTAACAAACAAATTTCTGGTCTGGTGTAAAATTCATTTTACCTTCCAAGCTTATTCCCAGAGCAGATCACTGAGCAGTGTAGTATGTCAGTTCCTACAGACTGCTTGCCAAAAAACAGAGTCTTTTCAGTTTTGTCATTCTTCAGTATCAGCTCCTTCAGGCTTCAGGGTAAAGCAACATGAGTATAACCTGAGATACATTTGACTGAAGTCTTATGTGAATATGTTTTCTGTCTACTCTTATGTTGACCTTAGCTAAACATCTGCAGTTTTGGCTGTCTGCCACTCTGACTGCTTCTCCTGCTGGCTGGGCAATGTCTCGTCTCTGCTGCAGGGTCTCCCTTGCAGCTCCTGGTCAGGTCAGTAACATCAGGTGGTGCAGAAAGTGCTGATCACCTGGAAGGTATTCTTCTCATGTTTTGATCAATCACAGAGACCCTGATACTATTTCAGCCAATTACTTCTTTATCCACTTTTGCTAGGTCAGTATATCGCTTTTCTTGCCTCCTTTTATCCCTACTCAGGTTTCAAGCTTGAGGAAAAGGTAAGAAAGTTTCCTGGTAGTTATCAAAGCTAAAAACATTTTAAAAACCCCAGATCATCAGGAACATAATTACTATTAGAATATGACCTCTAGAAGAACTCATTTTCCTCCTAAAAAAAAGTCCATTAAATTTACTTTAAACAAACTCAATACATGACATGAATTGTCAGGGTTCAAGAGCAGTGACCTGTGATTACTGAGCATATTGCAATAAAAATATCTAAATAATAAAAACTGGAAAGGTGGTAGTTCCTTATATACTAAGAGCAAATATTCTACCAGCAGTGAAATATTCTTCTGATGTTTTATTTTCTTATGAACTGCACAGTACTTTCTAATCATTCAAAGAAAAAAGGCTTACTCTGTGAAGAAAAAGAATATCAATCCATAACATAGACACACCTTTGTCTTGTATGCTGAAGAAATCCAAAGAAAATGAAGTCTTCACATGTATATAGAAACTGAGATAATTAAAAAAGAAAATCAGCTACTTAGGCATTCCTACATAACTAGTTATCAGTTCAGTGGCTACCAAAAATCTAGCCTGAACACTGCATCATAGTATTTTTTTTTTATTTTAGCAGGAAAAAAGAAAATATAATTAAAACATAGTGAGGGCAGTATTAAATGAAGACTGGACAGACTAGCTTCACTGCTGCCAATTTCCCTCACAAAAATTTTTCCTTTTCATGATTATTTAGATATTTTTGCACCGTTCTGAAACTAAAAACTCTACAATTGCCACAATGAAGCACTGACAGTTCTGTTCAGCCCTATGTCTGTGTGTTGGGAAGGTGCTGTGAAATCCACGGTGAGGACAGAGGCAGACCCAAAATGCAGCAGAGCTGCAGTGGTTCTGCTGCACAGAGGCTTGGCAGATGCAGGGAAAGCACAGAGCAAAAAATCTGCATCACCTTCACAGGCATGCCAACAGAAGATTAAAGAAAAAAAAAATAAAAAGGGATAATACATGATCACTAGTGCCATGATTATCTAGAGCCAGGTGCAGTGAATCATTTCAGGAATTTGGCTCAGGGCCTTGAGCTGCAGTCCTAAAGAGATTGCTGAGATACTTGGGGAATTATCTCCAGGTTGAATTTCAGCCTCTTTAACCATAACTATATGAGTATTAACAGGGAGTGTGGCTCTGTAGAGACACTCTGTACACTGACACTGTCCCAAGAGCCTGGTACCCCCATTACCTGTTGGTTTTGTTGCTTTTACTTTGGGCTAGCCCTAGTCCTTTTTAGGGACTGCACATCCCTAAAAGTGCCTGCACCTCTTTATGGGTGCACCTCTAGGGCACCTGCAAGCCTTTGCTTTCAGCAGGCAGCAATGCAGCTTGTGTGGTGAACCAAGGGGCACTAAGAGTGCCAGCAGGAGTGAGTGGGAAGTTTCCAAAGCACACCTCTGGCCTGAACTGAAATGCTAATGGAGGCAGCCTGAGGTCTGCAGGCTGTCTGTACTCAGCTCAGGCACTTGTGATTTGTTACAGACTCTGTAAGAAATAAATAGTTGCCTTTTAACTCTATTAAGACAGAAAGTCAGGAGCAAAGTGTGAAGCAGGACCAGCTGTGTGAGCAATATCCCAGTTGCATCTCATGGTGGACCTGCATGCTATGGCCTCCTGAACTGCTGAATTACTGTAATATTTAAGTTCCCCAGTAGTGCTTTACTTGCAGGGGAAAAAAAAACTCTAAAAGGTTTCAGGTCTTTTGCTTCTCTTTCAAACATATCATAAAATCATTTCAAATATCTCTGTACTCATATATACTTCACCCTGTACTCAGGAGTCAGGAGTACAACTTTAGAGGAACCCAAAAAAAAAAGAGCCTACTGATATTCACAGCTATCACATTCCTTCCTATGAGCTACTGATCTTCACTACCGGGTTGGTAATACTCTGAGATGCAAATATTCTTCTGCAAACTACAAAACATATCTCCTCCTCCTGCAAGTCTAAAGAACTATAAAAGAAGAAAAAGATCTCTTCCATCCCAAACTTCTACTGGCATTCTTCAAATCAGACCTATATTAAAAACTATTGAGCACAAAACCCAAAAAACAATGCTGTAAATATTTACTTTCATACCATCATTTAAATATGACTTTTTCTGTAGCAATTAGAAAAAAATAAAACACCGGAAGCTAAAAAAACTTTTAAAGAAATATTTGGGAAGTCACTGTAATTCATGCTTATATTGAACAAGCTAACACCATTCTGCCCTTTAAAATATTGCAGAAAAAATATAAAAATTACATTATAGAACAGTAATAAAAACCTGATCTCCCAGATAATCACAGTGATCAAAATATGCTGCTCTTAAAAAAACCCTCACATATAAGCTGAACAATAAACTTTGTTGTAATGTGCAAATAGAGACACAGAAACAAAAATAATCTAAAATATTCCACAAAGGGTCTCTACAAATGCATTGTGAAGACCAGTGTAAGACAGGTTTAGTGGGCATCCCAATAATAGATGCATTTGTATTCTACTTTTACTTGGAACCTTTCTGAAGAATTGATGAAAGAAAGAAAATACCCTAAGTAATTTACACTTCCTCAAAGAAAACAAACAAATCCTGAAAAAAAGAAGAAGACCATTTAGAAACAATTGCTACATTTTCCTGTACTTCTTAATTTTCCATAATTCATGACTTTTCATATTTCCACAGGACTGCTGCAGAACTGTCCTAGCCTTTCCAGAATGCTTAATCCTACATCAAAAATTTCCTTGTTCCACTTCCTTTAAGACATATAAATATATATATATACACACACATATGTGTGTATCAAACCTGTAATTTTTATTTAAGATGTCAGTGTTAAAATTACTACCTTTCTTATGAGTGTTGAAGTGCACCACAGAGCAAAACTTCCATTACCTGATCAATTCTTCAACTTAGACTTACATTTTTTGCTGTGTTTATGCCAGCATAAATACAGAGTGTCTTTGCACCAATCAAAGTATTCTCTCTGGATTTAAACTATTAAAACTACTGATCATCAACTCTCCTTTTAACCATGGTGGATGACCTACACCCTTGGCTGGAAAAGGCAAATAATTTTGCTTTGTTTTCTTCAAGATTTTCCTCTCCCTGGATAGCTGAACAACTTAAGCTCATAATATTTTTCTACAGCAGTGCCTGAAAAATCAATAGAATAAGAGAACACAATCAAGACCAAGTTCAACAACAAAGGGGAAAAAACCATCAATCCAACAACAGTAACAAATTAGTAATGTCAGTCAAAGACAGGAAAATGAGCATTTAAAGCAGTCTGAATATAGTTTTTTGTAGCAAGGTGTGTAAAACAAATCTGTCTGAGGCAAACTGTCCTTCTGAATTCATATATTTGAGTTTTAAAAGTATCATGTTCCTCCTCTCAAAACAGCATTACACTCAAGTAAAGCCATTTATTTCAATGGAGTTAGTCTGGTTTATGTTGTTGTGGATTGCTGACTAAAGAAATTTGGTCTATATTTACAAATGAAAATAAAATAATATTTTCAATTCATATCTGTCGTACAGAGACTGGCTTGCAGTACATTTTCTCTGCTCTGGTCCCAGGAATTAATCTCAATACCTAAATTTTATAAAGCTGTTGTTACATAAATGATTTAATTTCATTAAATTCATTGTGAGGTTGCAACAAAAAATGTGCATTTATAAGGTTCAGCTTTAACAATTATGAGATTTAAATAGAGACAAAAGAAACCATAATGCACTTCTAACTGAATTGGAATATAAAACAGGAAGCCTCATTTCCTGAACTCCAGTGCTATACTCTATCTTGTTAGCTAAACTCAGCTTATAATAGGGGTCATTTCCCCAAGGATTGTTACATCATAAAGCATAAATGAAAAACAAAAAAAAAAAACAGTAAAACTACAAAAATTGTTTCTGTTTTCAGTATAATTTGAGTAATATTTCAAACGTAGCTTGTTCAGAAAATCCTATTTCTTCGTAATACTGGTCCAAGTTCTGTCAGGTTCTCTGTAGAAATATTACATCAAGACTTTGACTCCAGAGCACAACAGGACTGGAAATGAACATCTCTCATCTCTGGATGCATGAAGAATTTTAAAAGTCATCCCAGGGGACCTTGGCTATGTTTTTGACTTGCTTCCCTTTTTAAGTGCAGAACCTCAAGCCAGTGGAATCTAATCCTCATATATCCTCAGCCCTGGCCCTGCTCCAGGGCAGAGCTTCTGAGTTCCAGGCAGGCAGCACATGCTGGGGCATCCCCACTCACAGGATGCTGTGAGCTTCCCATACTTGCTCCCTTCTGCAGAAATAAAACCTTGCTTGCAATATACCCAGGCTCCCATTAAAGCACTGTACCACAATGTTTACAGCTTGAACATAGTATGAAAGGAAAAATATTAGAGAATGGGTTTATACCTCTAGAGGTACAAAATTTGCACTATCTCAAAACAGATGCATTTGGGATACTTTACTAAATAATAAAAAAGGCAAGTAAATGAGGTTCTGATGACACGGATCTTTTCCCACTGGTTACACTGATTTCCTGGCTTTAACAGGGCTAGAATCAGTACAGACACATCCCACTGGGAAACCACCAGAAACTTGCTGAAGGACTTTACTAACAATCAGTGTTCTAAATAGATGTTACAGTAATACTTCTCTTTAATCCCTTCAGAGATTTTAATCTTTACCGAAGCATGGATCTGGGACTCCTTGTAGATGTTTTAATTATAAAGATTACAATTTACATACATAAGTTTATTGCTATAGTTTTGATAATATATGCTGGAACTTATATTTCACTTATATTTAAAAATAATTTACTTTTGAAGCGTGATGTGCTGTACCAGACATCACCATAGTCAGTTGCACAGTGAGTTGCAAGTTGTTCAGTACACAGGAATTTTCACTTCCAGCTATGAAGTATGTCTTCATTATCCTAAAGACTTTCTATACAGAAATCCAGTTTCAACAATTATAGATGAAGAAAATGTTAAGAGTAGTCATACAAAATTTGCATGTAATTTTTGTGGGTACATTTTCAAATATATATACTTGCTTTATTTATTCTCAGTATAAATACCCTTAAAAGAAATTGGACTTTTCATTTGCCATTTAGTTGTTGTTCTACAAGCTGGGTTTTATTTTGAAGAACATCTGTTTTTTAATCCAGTGTATGTGTATACAAAAATTTGTCTCAGCAGAGATGATTTTAGTGCCTTTGAAAATGTCACTTTACCAGTGAAAAAATACCCCTCTAAATGAAGTTATACTAATAAAATATTGTACTTTCTTGATGCATGAGGACAACAAATCAACTAATATGAGTTAAGAATATACTTTCCAAACTAGCAAAAGCTTTTCCATCTGGTAGACTGTTCATCACGAAAAATAAGTTTACATTAATAAATGCTTATATTTATCATCTAGCATTTAGTCATTTATTTACTACATACAGAGGTCTCTGAGATATGGAATTAACTTAATAGATTTTAAAGTATTTAAGAGTTGCTCAAGGTCTCCCTTGAAATCCAAGTATTTATATAAATAAATGAGTCTCATACATTTATTTATTTTTTTTTAGGAAGAACTTGTAAGTGTAACCCCCTAAATACAGAAAGCCAGCTAACCAATGTAGAGCAATGATTAGCAAATCATCAATCAGCAAGCTATGGAAACTCTCTTATTCTCCTAAAAGAATGAATAAAATGAGAAAAATATTTTTTCAAAGTATCTCATCTTTTTCCCATCTGCTTAATAAAGAATGCCCTCTGATTCTGGATTGTTAATACTTTAAAATGTAATAAAGATACTTCATTGTGATGCTTAACAGAGATGAAGTCTGTTGACAGGCCCAAGATACCATTTACATAAGTGTTCAGGCAAATTGAAGGCAACATCTAATCTAACATGCAGAGGATCAACAAGAATTAAACATGTATTTAAAAAGCACTCTAGATATCATACTTCCTCCATGGAAAATATCTCCTAAAAGCTGCAACACATTGCACATTCCAAAATGCAAACATAATACAATTTCTTTTTTTTTTTTCCTCCCTTTTAAAAATTTTATAATGGATATATTTGAAAATATAATACCTTAGTAATGAAATAACCTAAATCACAACATTTAAAAATCATTAAAATGACAATATCATATACCAAAAGTAAAAATTTGGACCTTTTGTTTTTATTTGTTATCTGTCTGGTACCATTTCCTACTAATTTTGCTGAAGTCATTTAAAACATCCACAATGACTTCCAAGCTGTTGAGAACTTCTAAAAACATAGACTGAAACATACTGTTTGCTGGTAGCTTCAGATGATCTTTACTGTTGTTTTTAATCATGAGGTTTTCTTCTAAAGATGAAGCATCTGAATCAACTCTCAGAATCAATAGATATTAAAGGTGAACATTTCCATCGGGCTCTCAAACACACCTCAGAGGACCAAAATATATTAATGAATAACTGCTGAAGTTTGTCACTTCAGCATTTATCATCACCATTCATCCCAACAACTTTGTTGCATTCAATCAGTGCTTCAAAGGGTCATAACAGATTGTTCCATAAAGGCTTGAGGCCAATCCTACATCAGACACAGCTTTCAAACACATCTATCAGTTTTTTAAAAGGAGAGGAGGTGAGATGAGATGAGATGAAGGGTGGGAGAGTATCAAGCATTGATCAGCTTCACTTCACCTCACTTACATTATGCCCTATTATTTTTGTCATTATGGACTGGGAGCTAATTGGATATAGCTCTTCGGTGTGCATGTTCTGAAGGAGAAATTCACACATTTCATATACCTACCCTGTTTGCAAACAAGGTCAATTCCCAAATCCAAAAGGAAATCTAGTCTTTATTTTTAACATAACTCCAAATTAATCAAATCTCTCTACAAGCCGGAATATGTCCCCAGTGTCTCACTACATTTCTATTCATCTAACTGATTGATGTCTTAAAGGAAATCAAGCTCACAGACATTCTCACTTGGAGATGTTTGCTCTACAGTTCTGACAAGAGAAAAGTACAGTGAAAAGTACTTAGAGAAGTACAGTATGCTTACTGTAGCAACGTGGCATAAGTGTGTTTCTTGACAGAGGGAGTTTGGGCAGTCTTGGGAGTTTCCTCTGATTCGGACTCAGGGAAGCAATTCTCATACATAGACACTCCACTCCCCCAAAAAATCCACCCTCCTTGTAAAGAGAGAAGGGAGAATAAAATAAATAATCTCTAGCAGATCTACCTGCAAAAATATCTATTAAGAAGATGACCTACAATTGTTATTGTCTAGTTTCTCAACAGAAATAACAACTGGAAAAGTAATATGTAGAAGATTTTGGTTTTCTCTCAAAAAAAGTGATGAAAATGCACTTATGTCATAGAAGGCTCTTTCCCATTCTCATCCCTAAGAAGCAGATTACATAGCTCACAGATTCTTCAGCAACAGAATATAGATATCCTAGCAGTGAAAGAGATTTGTGATTTCATTAGGTTGTTGTAGGACAGCACAAGTAGTAGGACTTTACAAACTTTTTCAGAGTTAAATTTTGCATATGAACATAATTTCATCCAAACTTAATTTTTATACCAAAATCACTTTGTTAGAATTCATCTAATATGACTTTTGAAGTCAACAGTGGGTGGGAGTGTTTATATCTGATATAAAACAACAGTATGTCCTCTTTAGAGACAATAGACATAAATATTTTAGAGCATAATCCATCTGACCTATTTTAGATATCCACTTCATTGTGAACTGACTTAGACTCTAGAAATACCTATGTATCTTCACTGACTACAAAGAGAATCTAAGCTTTTGTATTTTTTGTGAATATCCATAATGGATATCTAGCTTTTTTTTTCCAATTTGTCATATGGACTACTTTATTTTTCTGTGTTCTGAGGTGTTATGACTGATATTTATCAAAAAGTAATATTTAAGAATTCAGCTTTTAAGTTACTTTTCCCCTTTTAGGCAATTCACAGATCTAAATACACTATGGATCTTAGTGCAAGACTGAAGTTATAAATGACTAAGTATAGACCAAATGATTTTTAGGCAGGATAAGTGATAGAACTATAATTTGCATTTTGATTACCTTTCCCAGAAGAACCTGAAATGAAGAAGCAAGGCTGTCACAGTCCCTGCAAGGTGCATGCGAAGCATGCTGCTTGAGGTAAAGAGAACAAGTGAACAAACTGAAATTGAGGGCAGAGCCATGAGGCCCCAAACAATGGGACATTAATACTCTGAAACATTAAATGGTGGTTACTGGATTAGGGTGGAATGCACTTCAACTACTCTGTGCTAGTAATCTGCAGTCCTTTTTTTCCTAACTCAGGAATGCTGTACCCATTGACACTATGAATGGGATGAGTACCTTGATGATCAACTAGATGCAAACTTTTAAAAGTTATGTGGGGTTAATGCACTTCTGGAAAGAACACCCTGGGGAATTTCTCTTTTAGGAGTGAAGAAATCTGACCCTGAGCCAGTAAAGCATTTAAGCAATTGAATAACCACAAGCATGTGCATAGTCTTCCCTGAGTGCAGTACCATTCACCTAGCTCAAAACAGGAGACTGAGACTGACTGCTGGATCGGGATTCGAGGCCAAAATACAAATCCCTTAGCACATAGTCAGTGTTGCTTCTTGAATTATACCAATACTACAAGAAGTCTATACTAAATTCATCCACATATTTTCTTAAATTAGTTTTGAAAAATAATTCAACATTTACTTTTCTAAAAATCACCTGAACAAATAACACCAAAACCTGTAAAACTGTGCAAACATCAATTTACAGTCACATTAGCTTCACCAAAGTGAATTTTATACCAAAATTTTAAAAAAGTGTAAACATTTAAGTATTATGTAATTTTTTTAAGTACAGCATAGTATTCATTTTTAAAAAAGCTTTAAAATAATAATTGTATTTCAAGAGATTCAGAAAAGGCACTAGTTCAGTAATTAATGTGGGGATTTTTTTTGTTTGTATTAGACCACAAGTACAGATCTTCAAGGTTTAATTTGTATGGGTTTCTTCTGATTAGTTTAGATATCACTCTTTCATAGAACTATCATTGTATAAATATGTGATTAAGATGTGCAACTGAAATATATAACTTCGTGGCAGATGCTGCTCTATGTGATCTTTTGTAACTGAAGGGTTCTTTTATCATTTGAGCTTTTGGGTTTGTATTTCTCATCTGCTCTTTTCTGCCAGTTTAATGGAGATTTTAAATCAAAACCTAATTAGACTACATATGCTGTTTAGGAAAAAGTTCTTAGGAAAGTAATGATTCATATAGGCTTTGATATTTCCAGATAACATCTAAGAATAAATGTGACTTTAATTGTTTTAAATAATTTCCAATCACCTCCTTATTCAAGTAAAAATATTCAAGTAAAAAGTTGACCACAGTTCTTTGATCAAAAATTTCTTCAGTAAGAGAAATACCAACTCTATACTTCTGTCAACTATATCGTCTGCACTTAGTGATGAAAGCCTTTATTGACACACATTTTTCAACTAAGTAGTATTATACATCAGGTATTCTATGACATATTTTTGATACCAATACCTCAAATATTGATACCAAAATTTTGATACCAAAATCCTCAAATCATAAGTTATCAAATTATATTTAATTCCTGAAAACCAAAAAACTGTGTGTACATGTTGAGAACCTAGAATGTCAGACAAAGTATGCTTTTTAGCAATGTTGATATAAGACGAGTTGGTATCTTTTTATTTTTTCTCTTTGATATTCTAGGAAGGAAAATGAATTATTTTAATGTTATTTTAAATATATGCACTTAATTGAATTATACATTTCAATATTTTAACAAGGGATAAGAAAGGCCACATTTTAAACACTCTCAGCTTGCACTAGGTTAAGGAAATGTGTGTCAAAAATGATGACTGGCATCTTGTTCAAACACTAATAAACACATTTGTCAGGAAAACCCTGGCCTCTGACACTTAATCACAAAGATTAGGCTCCACCTTTAAAAACAAAAAAGGAAAATATTAAAAATCTTTACATTTTTATGTCCTATCTAGTTATTTGACCCAGTTCTTAATCAGAAGTAGCCAGAATTTTCTTCTATCCCACAGAGCGATTGCCTGCTGCCTTAAGAATAAAAGCTTGAGTATTTCCCCTGATAGAAGTCTGACAAGTCATAATGAGGAACTGCGTCTTCCAACGTCAAGCCAATGCAGTTTCTGTTAATTATCTGAATACTGTGCTGTGACACACTGCATATAAAAATTATTTTCTGGAAACCAAGAAATTATATATATTTGCAAGACAAATCCCTTCAAAAATAACCACAAATTTATAACAGGCAATAACAAGATTTCATAAGCATTTTTTAAAAATCTGAATTCAATTTAAACAGAAAAGCAGAAGTGTAAATCCAGATTTCCAGTTACTCTGCTACTTTAGTGATTCAATAAAGCTACAGAAATTTGTTTCATCATCTAGTTGAATATGTAATAAATTCAAATATTTCTCTTATGTTTACTGTTTAGCCATTACTAATATGTGACTATCAAGACAAGGAAACAATATATAGAGACTTTAAGAAGAGTTTATAAGAAATAGGTTGGAGACAGATTTATAGTGAAGCAACACTATATCCCAAGCTTCTAAACAACACATAAAGTCTACTGACATACAAACAATATAAAAGGCATATGCATATTCATTGATACCACCAAAAATAGTTGTTTTCTAAATGTTGAAAATTGTCAGTATTTTCTACAAAATTTTCAAAAACCCCATGCAACTCAATAGAAGTTTGATGGTAAGACCTTAATTACAGGACAGTACACTTAAGAAAAACAAACAAAAAAACCTGAGTATACTCATATATTAAAACTGAAACTCACCACATAGAATAGCTAAATGTGATCTGTAAGTCAAACAACTCCTGTCTACAAAATTCTGCAATATAAAGCAATCACTTTAAAATGTTCTTCAGAGACCAGGAGACTTGTAGTGGAAGACAGAATATTTTGAAAGTATAGTTCATCTTCTTTTGGTTTGAGGTAAAAGAATGAAAACATAAAGTCTGAAGTTTATACTCGTGCAACAAAGGCATTTGTGATATGTTCCATCTGTTATCACCAAAAGTTCTTTCTGGAAAGGCAAAACTTGCTGAGAAACCCACCATAACCTTTACACTTTACTGTGAGAAACCGACTGAGTTGAGGATGGTGTATGGTGTTGGGGTGAGTTGGGGAAGGGGGAAGCAACACCCAATTGCAAGTTTATGCTTGACTGCTATTCAGAGTAAATTTTATTATTGTTTATAATCAGCTATAATTGGTCAACTGGATGAAAATATCTCTTTTTCTGTGAACAAAGCTGCCCTCCAAGAATGCTAAAGACAAATATAAATAGACTAGTTAACAAGCCTTTCATTGTATTGAGGCAAGACTTATAGACATGGTTATTGAGTAAAGGCAGTATTTTTAGAACTTTGTTTAAAAGAAAAAGCAGGTCACCATATAAACCATGACACCCACCAAATAATGTGTACCTAAACCACACATATGTCAAGTTATTTTCTATTCTGATGCTTTACCTAAGAATTAGCTAAATCGCCAACATGCAAAAAAAAAAAAAAAAATTAGAGAGAGATTACACACACACCAAAAAAAATTACACAAACACCAAAAAAAAAACCAAAAAAAAACCACCAAATTGTGAGTTTTATAAACTAAATATTGCAACAGTCACAAAGTATTTGAGTTTCAAGATTCACCTCTTCACTCTCCAGGTCACCCCATGCACAAGCACATGAACGCACGCGTCAAACCGCTGGACGTGCCATCCACCTGGCTCTCGCAAGCATCCACACGAATCAAAAGGCTCCAGAGGGACCCAAAAACACCAAACCAGGGCACGGGGGCAGAGAGCGGAATCTCCTCCGCCGGACCTCGGGCTGTGCGTGCGCTGCCTTGCAGAACCTTGGACAGCGGCTCCCTGGCCCTCCTCGCAGCGCAGCGCAGCGCAGCCCAGCCCCGCGGCTCACCCCACCGCGCTCCCCACCCGCACTGGGTGGGCACCTGCACTGCCCACCAGATTCCCTGGAGAAAGGGAAACCAGACTAAGTTGCACCCATGGTCTGTTTTTTTTTTTTTTTTTTCCTTTCCCCTTCTGAAATATATTTCATTTTTAACACAGATTGGTTGGCCAAATTCTCAAAACATAAAGCAATATCATGTGGCATTCAGAACCGCAGAAATGTAGGTCACTGGCTTTTGTCTAGTTCATTAAAGTTTCACACAATCATTTTTAATGTCAACAACCTTTTCTCTATCATTAAAAAAGAATTTCTCCTTGTTGGGTGTGTGAAGGGAAAATCGTTAAACAGCATAAATTTGCTGTTGTGTTCATTTCCAAAACCTTTTACACCCTGATATTCCGTAGAGCAACTGAGGACTTTGTGGCAAAGTCAAACTAAACTGTGATACAAAAAATCACTTAGGAATGAAAATGCTGATCATTTGGCATCATGGAATAGTAGGTCAACTTCTAATTACAGAGCTACCGAAATGACAGAGATTTCCTTACAGCAATAGAGATCTATTTACATTGGATATCCTTTTTTACTCATCCAATTCACTCTGGAAATAAAATATGTTTACATTATCAGTAACTGAGTACATAGCATATATGCAATGAGTGTGTACACACACAGTTTGCAGTCTAAAAACAGTTGAGTCAACACTTTTGGTGATTCTACCTTACTTTTGTCAGGTTTAGAGAAAAAGTAAATACAGCAACTTTCCTACCTTTATCCAATTAGATAGCAGGTTGTTTCAGCTTCTGGAGGGACTCTGGATCCATTTTTGTGGCAAATATATGCCCCAATTATACTAAGTGATTGGTGAATGGGACTGTTTAGGCATAAGCTGTTACCATTAAATGATTTCAGAAGGCCCTGCTGAAGTTACAGAGCACAGAGGTACTGCCAGGCCTCCTATTTAGAGCAGTGATTCACGTGCATGGTTGTGTTCCGCTGCTAAAGCAGAATTTGGTTCAGACTCGTTAGTGCTACAGTAGTTGAGATAATCTAGTTCAGGGCAGAGATATTCACCTCCTACCAAGTACTCAAACAGGAAGAAAAGCATGCAGTTAGCTATTTTAGGCACTGAGGACAACTCTTTTCTTCTGCCCTGTCTTGAGAGATAGGCCAACTAATCTTGTGCAAAACTACAGAGAAGGCAACATGTACAAGAGCCAAAGTGGGACCCTCTGCCTTCTAGCAAAGGAAAAGAAAAGCCTCTGGATCTCTCTGAGCCGTCACCAGTGGCACCAAGGGAAACAGCCGCGGCTTATCAAAACGCTGTCACCATCACTTCCCAACCAAGGGCCACTGCGGTGCCCGCCAACAGACACTCTCGTGCTCCTGCTTTCCCCAGCTCCGCAGATTTTGGCAGAGCGCCTGCAAACACTGTCCCGCTCCCGCTCCCGAGGAGGCCCGGCGCCGCACCGCTCTGCCGCCGTCCAGCATCGCCAGCCCCGGGCCAAGCGCCCGGCGGAACGTACCGGAGCCTCCGGGGCGCGCCCCCGGCCCGCGGGGGGAGAGCCGCCCGTGCCCGGGCACCGCGGCCGCCGCACACCCAGGGCCGGCGGCCAGGGCAGCGCCGTCGGGCAGCCCCGACCGCGGGGGCCGCTCCGAGCCCCGCTCATTGTCATGCAGACCCTGTCGCTGCCTGCCGCCAAGTCGCATCCCAGACCGCTGGAAGCCGGCAGCCGAGCCGGAGCCAATCGCATATTCATGAGGAGGGGGAAATCCAGCGCTACGCTCCCAGAGGACCGAGGATCACTTCTTTTTGCGTTTTCTCAAGCTTCCCCCTCTCTCTTCCTCTGTTTTAATAACGCGCTAAGGGGGGCATCCCGGCCGATGCCCTCCGCAGCATCGCCTGCACCGTGAGCACCGTGACCGCCGGCGCCAGGGGCACAGAGCGAAGCAGGCACAACAGGGTCCACGGCAGCCACAACAGCCGAGGGAGGCACGCCAGCCCGACAGCCAGGGACAGGAAACACAGCAGGGGCTCCTACCTTACAATCCTCAGGACACGATTTCACCGAGTACTCATCCGACTGTAAATATTTCTGGAGCATAACCTCAAACTCTTCGTATTTCTCCTGAGCGTGCTGGTCGTAGCGCTGGTAAGCCTGGACGCACTGGCTGCAGGAGCCTTCCCCCTTCAGCACCACATCCAGACTGCAGTTCAAAGTGTCCGGATTGGACAACCCGGCGAACAACTCCCAAAGTGTGTAGGAATTACAAAAGGAAAGGTAAAAATCCGTCAGGTCCCAGCCGGGCGCCGGGCTCTGCCCCGTACCCCGCGGCCGCCCCGACCCCCCTCGCCGCTGGCACACCGCCTCCGCGTCGCCCACGCTGAAGCACTGCCCGGACGAGGAGCCCGGGGGGGGGCACGTCTCCGGGGGCCTGGCGGTGGAGTTCCCCAGGAAAGCAGCCTTGCCGTGCCGGGGCTCGGTGCCGTTGGTGCGGCCGCCGCGGCCGCCGCCGCCGCTGCTGCCGGGGGAGGGCGGGAGGGAGGGCGAGGGGGGGGCGAGGAGCCGGGGCGCGGGGGGCGCCGGCTCCCCCATGCCCGCCAGCAGCTCCGGCTCCGCGGGCTCCGGCTTCTCGGGCGGCGGCTGCTCCTTCTCTCCGGTCCCCGTGAATTTGGCCTCGGCGCAGAACCACAAGTGATCAGAGAGCAGGACCGTGAAAAACAAGAGCGATGCCAGGGACAGTCGCCATTTCTGAGCCCTCTCTGAATCCGTGAAGGGTTTCTCGTTCTCCCGGGGTGCGAACCAGATTTTTAAGCCGTCATCATACTGCCGACTACACATCCAAGCACCCCTGGTCATATTTTGGGAACGCACAGCCCTGGCCGACTCCACCGTGAGGGCTCCTTTGCCAGTGTCACCACAATATGCATTGACTTAAAAGATTGGGGGGATTTTCTTGCCTGCCTTCCCTTATCTCGCTCGCTTGCTCTCCCTCTCTCTCTCTTCCACTCTCCCCCTTCTCTCTTTCTTCCTCTTTTTTTTCTTTCTTTCTCTTTTTCTTTCTTTCTTTCTTCTTTCTTCTTTTTCTTCCTCCGAGATATTGTTGGTTTTCGCCGGTGGCTCTGCCTTGGTCTCACCACACGAAACAGCCCCAGTCCACCCAACGCGGAGTGCCGTGGAGAAGATAAGAGCAATAACGCAGAGAGAGGAGGAGGAGGAGGGAGAGGAGATGGTGGTGGTGGTGGTGATGGTGGTGGTGGTGGTGATAGTTGGTGGTGGCGGGGCTGCGCGACTGGTCCTTTCCCCCTCTCACCCAGGCATGGTCAGATCGCAGCTCCCCATCTCCCTCCTGAGAAAAGCCCACTGCGCCCGGACAACCGCATGCCGCGTCCCCCGCTGCCGACGGACGGCTACGGGAGGGCTCCTCGCCTCCTCTTCCTCCCTGCCGCCGCTGCTGCTCTCGCTCAGCCCCGAGCCGCGGCGCAGATGCCTGCACCGCTGTCTCAGTCTCTTTCTTCTCTCCCCGCTCCGCTCTAACTGGAGAGACGCTGCTGCAGGGCTCCCGGAGCGCTGCCGAGGACGCTGAAGAGGAGGAGGAGGAAGAGGAAGAGGAGGAGGAGGCTGCCGGGGCCGCCGCCGCTGCTGGTGACAATGGGCTGCGGCTGCCGCCGCTGCTGCCGCCGGGCGCGGTGTCCCCGGGCGCACGGGGCGGAACTGCCTGGCTGGGGGCCCCCGATGGGCACAGGCATCTTGGGCCCCTGGGCTAAGTTGCCGCCATCTTCGTCCTGGAGAAACACTTTTTTGGGGGGAGCTCTGCCTTTTGCGTCATCTCCTCCCGCGCCGAGATCGCTCTATCCTGGCGCATTGGCAGCAGCAGCAACTCTGCCTCCTCCTGCCTGAGGAGGAGGAGGTGGGTGATGCACTGGGGACCACATGGACCCTCCAAAGGGCTTCCTCGATGCAACTCTTTCTACTCATCTCACCGAGGGGACTGCTCAGTAGTACTGTCCAGCCCTCTCTCCTTCAGGGTCTCCTTCCCTTTGTGGCCGTGGAACACCATGTCCATGCAGGATGGTGGCTGGAGAGGTCTGTTTCCGTGTCTGTCCTTGTCATAGCAAATCACAAATGGCACATGACTACTACAGGCTCTGCATCCTGGCCAATTTTGGCCACACAGTAAAATGTCTGAACACAGTTGCCTGTCTCTCAGTCAGAGAGCTGTAAAGCAAAATGACCATAAATCCCAAGCTGCTTCACCAGAAGTTTTGCAAAACCCTGGTTCAGCCCATGGACTGGGTAAATATGGCCTGTCTGTGTTCCCCTGCTTAGATAGCACTGCTTAGAGAGAAAGACAGAGGGGCCAGGCTGAATCCTCCTTCTAGGATGATGAAATCACCTGGAGTGATGGTCTCCACTTGGAATCAGGACGGAGATCCAAATACCATCTGTCCTCCAACCGTGGAGGTCTTTTGCTCAAATAAACATTCTCTTTGGGCACTCCAAAGTGTCTCTCACTCCTTTCTTCTAGCTTACTTATGCACCTTAATGTAAAAGCAACAGAACAACTTGGATCCCACGCATCAGATAAGAGCAGGTGCCAACTAGAGGTTGGGCACTAACAGGTGAAGACCTAGTGTTCACCTCGAGACATCAGGTATGCTGTCTGGCTACAGGATAGCATACCAAGATGTGTATTTTAATTTCTCCATTGGACTGGCAGAAGGTTTAGAAACCATATTTTTCCTTGCTCCAGAGGCTTTCTCTATCCTGAGGTACTGAAAATTGCCCTTGGAAAAGGTGTGCAGTATATTGCAAAAGGTGGCTTTGCTCCATTTTTTGGTTAAAGAAAGCCTTTTTTCTTACCAAACATGGTCTGTAAACTAATACAGCTTGTTGATGGTTCTTGAGTTCAACTTTAAAAAGTGTAGTGAGAAAAGACCTAAATCATATCAGAAGAGAACAAAGCTTGTACCTTATCTGACTGCAGCTGTCATTACCAGAAGGGTGATCTTACCAAGGAATATGCTGGAATTTCTGTCACTTTGAGCAATAAATCAAGGCTGGATGTTTTTCAAAAGGAGATCCTAAACCTCAAACAGAACATGCAGACCTGAGGTAGGAATTGCTGAGAGAGGTTCTAGGCCCTGTGTTGTGCTGAGGGTCCAAGCACATTTTCATAATGGTCTCATCTGGCCTTACAGGATCTATGAGTCAAATACTACACCAAGCAGAAGTTTTCTATGGATTTTATTTTGATAGGGCAGAAATAATTATTTTGATAACACAGAAATAAGTGTTAATATTGTAAGGAAAGGTCTACAGTACTCAAAGCAGAATGTATCTTTGCAATTTTCAGTCAATCAGCTCACACTGTCTCCAAATGGTACATTATTAATTTTGGTCTTGGAACTTTAATTGAAATTATTTGACATACTATCTTTTGTACTGAATTTGCCTTTTTGTAATCTTTCTGTTTTGGGACAAGAGTGTGACCAAGCTTTTAAAAAGCATTCAGGACAATTTTACTACTCTAAAATGTAACATCATTTATTTAATTTCCTTTTGCTAGTTTGATTATGTATTTCTTGCTAGAATAAAGTGACTAGAAGCAGAAATACAGGGGAAAAAAAAAGAAAAAAGAAAACCCAAACCAAACAAAAAATAACTGGGAAAATCAACAAATTCCTGACATCAGGTCTGAGATTTCAAAAATGTGCTCTTCTAAGATATGTGGCAGTGACTGTGTAATTATTCTGTATTTGACAGACAAACTTGAGGTGAAGAAAGTCAGCTTTGGAGTCCACGCCTGGCAAAGAGGCTTAATTTATGTTTGGTTTTTTTTTTTTAATGTTTTGTCCTGTTGGGAAAATGAGAGGATAATTGGCAATTTTGCAATCCACAATGAAATTATAAAAGTTCTTTATCTCCATTGTGGAACTTGAAGAATTGGTAATGAAAATGTGCTGGTATTCAGATGTCCTTTGAAACTTAGTGTAAAAATGAATTCCTAAGTCTTTGCTCCTCTGTTTACACTTGTCTGAGATCAAAGCAAATATACTCAAACTCAGTACACTAGGATGGTTTAGATATACTTGGCTCCTCAAAAAAATCCATTTTCACGTCATTTAATATTTTCACACATTTCCCAACTTTTTTCTGGAAAAAAAATAGAGTGAGAGTTCTTTTTCAACACCTAGAAATAAACTAAAACAAGACATTTGGTATTTTCAAAATGAGCATGTCCTTGCTTTCCCAGTGACAGTTTTCTGTAACAGAGAACACATCATGCAGAACTGTTGTTTCACTCTTGCATTTCACCCAAAGCCCCATTCACTCTCCACCTAGCACAGTGAATAACTTGCAACTTAGTTTCAGTAGCTGGTTCTTGATGGATCTGAACAAATGCAGTTCAGTTCTCTGGTGCCCCTTAGTGTTAGGTCTTGGAGCTCAAGGGAGAAAACAAGGCTGTAAAATGATATCTGAAAATCAAGAAACTACATGCAGTGAGGGAAAGAATCTGAGTTATACACTGTAGATGCTTTCTCTAAAAGTTCCTTCAAAAATTTTTTACCACAAATCTGATCTAAGTAACAGAATTTTGTTTGAAATAGTTTAATGAATTATATGAATGGGAAGAAAAGTGAAAAAACTTTCCTCAAAAATATCGCTACAGAAGTATGTCCCCATATTCATCATTCTTCCTAAATAACTCCAGTGGTGCAAAATACTTCACTTTGGAATTACATATCTTACTGGGATTATTTATTACTCGTGTTTCAAAGCTTGGCAAGTGTGAGGAACTCATGGAATCCTGTCTCCCGAGCTGGTGGAATCACCAGATGTTTCGCAGATGGATCTCCTTAAAGTAACGTGGTTCAGTGTCATCTCTGCCACACTGTGCTTTAATCAATACAATCAGAGCTGATGTTCTTTCATTCTTTGACTGATAATATGTAAGACAACTGATTTATTGAGCACTAAAGAAACTCTAACAGGATAAGCAGGCCCTAATTCCAGATACTTGGAGCTGGTTTTTTACCTACATACCTTGTGTTTTCTTTGTGAAAATACTTTAGCTTAACAAGCAGAAATATTTATCGATGTAACACATTAAATGGCAATAAACACTTTTCAGAGTAGAAGGCTTTAAAGTTTCAAAGTAAATGTTCTTATAGTTTTGCCTAATATCAGGCAAACAGTGATTTCCTGCATAATTCTCTTGCTTTACTTTGTTGATTACAAAATTGTAACATCAAACGAGCAGTATATAGGTCTTTCAGATGATTTTAACAGATTTGAGAGGCATGTCTTGTCTTTGAAATGTATATTCTTTATAAAAGAAAAAAACTTATTTCACAATTTCTAGGGAGCATTTCTTTTGGTAAAAGGCAGATTATTTTGAATAGACCGATTTCATTTTATTTTTGGGTTGATTGGTTCTACTGATAGGACCAATTGTTGCAAAAGTTATTTACAGAAATACTCAGTTACACCTTTGCAGTGGAGGCTCATGCACCACTTTTAAATACCAAGCAAACATAATCAAGCCCTTTACTACTCCCTCTTAGTGATTTTTTAACAATTTAAACTATTTGTCTTCAACAGAAATATCTATACATTCATTGTAGGCAAAATATGTCATTTATGTGGTTTAACATCCTCAGAGTTGTTTTGTTTTTGGTTTATTTCAACATCTTACAACAAATTTTGGGTATTATATTACCTGGGAAGTGGATCAGAGATTTAATTATCTCAATCCATTTGATAAGAAGAATATCCATGATGGTCGTAAGATACAAAGAAGTTAAGAATACTGAAGAACTAATTTTTTTCTCATCACATTCCTAATGTCTTAGTTTCCTATTCAGTATTTTTCAGAAAGCTTAATTTTTGTGAGAAAGCTTCAGTCATCTGGGCCTGATTGCTCCAAAGCAATGGGAAATTTATGTTAATGTTATCAGAAGCTTCTAATCCTTGATCCAACAGCACTAATGCAGATTTTAAGATTCTTCCATTCTCCTTTGTTCACACTTTCCACATTACCTTCAATTTTGTCTCTTTGGCCTGATTTTTTTAAGCTTTTTTTACCAAATTAGAGAATTAACTATCACCCAGCAAGTTATAAAAGTTTGTCCAACTGGATTTCAAAAGGCTGTGCAGTACACACTTCAAAGACACTGAGGTCATTGATTGAATTATCTTGCAGATGTTTTCTTGGTATCCTATGAGATTTCTTGTAGAATGAGAATATATTTTTGTTTGTTGACATTTTCAGCCGTGGAATGATGAGTGGATAGCACATGGAGTCTGATAATGTCTCCAAAAATTGTAGGTCATCTTTATCATGGCATCATTATAATGAGATCTCAGCCATAACATTACATCCAGTGGGTATATTTGGACAAGATCTGAAATGAGCTAAAGCTATTCTTCATTAACTGAAGCCATCAAAAAAGTGAAATATAACTATTGCACATGACTGCAGCAGGAAGAAGATAATATAAATGTCTCACACAAATTAGCCTATGCCTGTTAGAGTAAGGTCTGATCCAAAGCATGCTGAGATCAGGGGTAAGATTGCAATGGGTTTTTAACCAAGCATGTAGAAAGGAAACAGACAGAAGAATAAAGATTTCCCTCATATGAGGATGGAAGGAAAAGGAATGAAAGCACCACCAAAAGGTAGATTATGGCTTTTAAAATATTTTTCCTTGTTTCCCTCTGTTACTAATTGTATACATTTGCTGTCTGCTAATAAATGTAACAGCCTCACTATGTGATTATGCTTTTACAGACATTAAACACATCTTTTTCATCTTTTCTCCTTTGTTACCTTATAGGTATCCTGGCTCTTCCTTGTGTTAAAATTCAACTCATAGGAAAGCGATAATATTTGATTTGTCTTCGAAATACTCTTTTATAATCTTTTTCTTAAATAAGAATATCTGTGCACTGTGTAGAAAGTCTTAGGTTTTTAATCAGTCAAATAGTTTTCCTTTACTCTTTCTCACTCTCGTGGAAAGAAAATAAGTACTTTTAAGGATAACTTCACTGTTTCATTCACAGTTTGGTTTCCTCCTTAAGCATGTTACTGTAGAATGTTTTATATCACCCTGAGTTACAACACCTGTATTAGGTATGTTTTATTTTCTGATGTACTGATATGATGTTTCTAGTCCAAAATTTAGACTAACTTGAATTTGTAGCCCCCTGTTCATCCATGTCCTTGGCATGAAGGATGTGGAAAAGAGAAAGGACTAATTTAGAAATAATATATGCTAGCAAGTAAACTTCTCCCTACTTTTCACCACACATTTTATTCCACATGCCTTGGAAATATGGCATCCGAGAAAACTCTTTTCAGGTTGGCCGTATGAAAATTTGGTAATATCTTTATGTTTCTAGCACACATGGCTGCAGTGTAAATTTTAAATGCATGACAGGGCATGCAGGAAACATTCCTACATATGGGTGTTCCTTCTTTGATCAGAAGAAGTATCCCTACTACTAAAAGATTTGTAATTATCTATAGATTGGATGTAGAGCTTCAATACAGGTTGAATCATTATCGTTGTAATATATATATATCCTAAATATATATATCCTAAAAATAGAAAAAAAATCAGCACTTTTCATCTCAGTTAGCTTTAGCTATGCAGACTTAAGCATCCTTAAAAACCTTATCCTTTCACCATGTTATTAATAAGAAAATACAGCTACCTGCAGAACACAGCACATTGCATCCTTAAATAGGTTTCTAAGACAGGCACTCTGGTATGGCAAGCTATCTTCAGCCATCTCTTTACACTGGATATGGAAGAAATGTCCCTGATTAACTTTACATTGCTGCTTATCTAAGCTGGTTTTGGCTGAGAATAATTTTCTTCAGTGGCTGGCACAGGGATCTGTTTTGGATTTGTGCTGGACACAGTGGTGATAACACAGGGATGGTTTTGTCATTCCTGCAAAGTGCTTAAACCAAGGCGTCTCACCCCACTCCATCAGCGAGGAGGCTGTGGCTTCACAAGGAACTGGATGTCACAACCAGGGCAGCTCAACAGGGCAACAGGGATATCCCAGACTACATGATGGCTTGCTCAGCATATGAAGCTGGGGGAAGAAGGAAAGCAGGAATGTTTGGAGTGATGGTCTTTGTCTTCCCAAGTTACCGTTGTGCGTGATGGGGCCTGGCTTTCCTGGGCATGGCTGAACACCTCCCTGCCCACAGGGAGTGGTGGCTGAATTCCTTGTTTTGCTTTGCTTCTGTGCTTGGCTTTTGCTTTACCTACTAAATTGCCTTTATCCCAGCCCACAATTTTTCTCACTTTTACCCTCCTGATTCATTCATCATCATCCCATCATCCCACAGGAGAGGAGGGAGCTGCATGTGGCTGAGTTGCTGGGTGGGGTTTGGACATGATACTATTGCACCCAGCTTGTAATATTTAAAAGACAAGACATTTTAAATTAATCAGTAAGATTTCTGTCTCTGTCTTGGTGTCCTGTAAAAGATTCTTCCTGAAGAAAAAACTGCAGATGTGTGTTGAAGTACATATTTGACACATTTTTGTTTCTAGTTGTGGTTACTAGTAAAGCAGACATGAATGAACCATACATTGACAGTCATTATATTTGGAGCCAGGTCATATCCTTTTCCATCAAAATGTAATATCCTGCCTTCTGCCAACTGGCTGCAATGCCATCTGCCAGGAAGAGAGAGATAGGGTGGGTTTTTTCACTGTGCCTTCCAGGGTTATTCCTGTGAAGAAGGCATGTGACTCAAGTTGTAGGATGACTCAAGCTCTTATGGTCTTCTTGGAGTCATCCCACAATCAATTTAATGTGTCTGACCCGAAGACAAATGTCTCCTTTTGTCTGCAACATCACCAGCAATTTTCTAAACTTTGGCTTCTGTTCCATATGCCTTGCAAGAGATTCAGAGAATTGAGCACAGGCTGAAAGCAACGAGCTCCTGATATTTTAGTCTATTTCCACTCTTTAGATGGGGATGATTCTGGACATTCTTTTTTCCTCAGCATCTCTATTTATAAACAAGGGGAGGCTAGAAGAATTAGGTAATGCCTGCAAAGTGCTGTTTTAAATAATAAAAATAATTAATTTACTCTTGATGGGTTACTATATAGGTCAGTATATAATGCTAATTCTTATCTTATCTAGCTCCTAAGGACTGAATATTTGTTATTGTTTCAAAGAGATTGCTCTCCATTTCTGAGTGCTGTGCAGACCTCTGTGAATACACAAAGATTTTCTACAAAAGGGATCTCATTCAGATCATTCTCAGTCTTAGAGTAAACAAACAGTATTGCTTTTCTAATTTTCCAGTAAAATACATTACTTGATATTTGGCAATATATTACACTTTCATTGCATTAGATTGCTGGAAAAGAGGTACTTTATTTGCATGCTTTTATCTTGTGGGGGGGAAGACAGAGAAAAGAAATGTAATTACAGTGGGTGCTTTAGTCTCCTAATTAGTTTCACTGGGTCTTAGATTTAACTCTGGCATGCTGTTGAAATTCATTTTCCTTCTCTTTCCTATTATCTTGTTCTCAGTTTTTTTTGTTTCTGGAGGCACTCCTGATGGCTGGCTGTGGCTGTGTGACACTCACTTTTCCCACAGCACCAGAGCAAATACTGCTCCCAGGTTGTTACCTAGTATATTCTGAGTCTTGCTAGGGATAGGCAGAGAGATTCTGCCTCTAAGTACCACCATTATGGGTATAATTTGCTTCAAGCCACAAACAGGGCTGGCTCAGGGTCAGTGGAAGTGCACTGTGTGTTGCTGAGGTGACTGCATGCTCTCAGAATCCACAGACCATCATTTCATAAAAGGCTGGATAGCTCTGCTGCATAAGGGCTTCATGAAACAATAAGAGAAAACACTTCACAAGGGCAGTGATCTTCAGCTTCTTTCCAGAATTTCTCTAAAAGGGTACTGCAGTTTCACTGTCATTACTGTTTTTTAAACATTATCATTTCTTAAAAGCAACAACTCCTTGAAATCCTGAATTACAGACCAGATTCCTTTTAGTAAACAGAAATGCAAAAATTAAGGGGGAGTCACCACTTTACTTTAGATACCTGAATTAAGACTGACAGTGAGGGAATTCATTAAAGTAACACAGCTCATCTCTGAAGTTCTTCCTATAGTCAGCATAGAGAGAGAGGCTCTTTTGCAGGGAACAATTTGAATTGGACCTCTTTTTCCCATCAACCTGAGGAACATCTGTCTCTCCTCTCTGTCCACCGAGCCCTGAGAGGGAGCTGGTTTAATTTAGTTCCTAAAGTGAGGATTAAGGCTGCTCTCCTGAGTCTCTGATGTGCAGGGCACATAAATTTAAATCATGAGAAGGTGTAGGAAGGGGTTGATAGACTTAAAGGATCAGGGAGGGTAAGAGTGCTATAACAGTAAATTCACTGTTAAGGGATAACCAATGGGGACATTGCAATTCATACTGACATTACTGACACTGGGAAAAATCCTTCTGAAAAAGAAAGCTACTGCTTCACTTTTTCCAAGCTTGCTTTCTTTTTAATTAAAATAAATGTTTCTGGCTGTCTTATTTATCAATGGCTGTAAAAGTTGCCCTCTTTCCTTTCAGTCCGTACTTTCTGCAGCAGGTAGCTTTAATAAAGAGACAAATTTGGGGTTCAGAACTCCAAAATTTGTGTTGCTCACAAAAGGTGTCAGGTCAGACCAAATTAAAGTTCTTTGGCCTGCTGGTTTTAAGTTTACTCCTGGAGTAAATGCAGTCTTTTCTTAAGGTACTCTAAAAGCAAAGCTGACATAGCAAAGCCAGGTTAAGAAGTGACACGAAGAATGGACAAGATAAGTGAAAAATATATTTTGCTTTGGAGAAACAGTGATACGGAGAACTCCATATCATAAGAAGAAATTCCATCCAGAAATGTGAAGTTAGGACTTGAAAAATTCAAAATTTTTGGTAGCCTGTCAGAAATTTGAATTCTGAATGCTAATTTACCGACCAATCAGATGATGGAGTTACAAATGAATAATAATTGGCATAATTTTAAATATAATATGAATAATTGGCATATTTTTAATATAAGCATTTCAAAAACTCACCGTAGTAAAACTTATCAAGATGGTTCTTATACTATCTTCGACAGAGGCACAGAACCAGTCTGTATACATTACATAAATTCATTTGAAAGTCTTTGACATATTTCCTAAGCAACTTCTTCACTCTTTAGGTACTGGAAAAGCAGAACCATATAAACTGGGGATGCCTGGGGAAAACAGGAACTATATTAGGTAGCCAGTTGTATTCCAAAGAAAACAGTTCTTTTGCCAAGAAAAAGGGGAAATGCTCTTTTAGAGTGCTTCAGATCATGAACCCGAAAAAAAAGGCTTTACAAACATTCAAGAAAAAAGATAGAAACAAACAAAATGAAATGAAGAAAACCCAACAAAACCACGAAATCAGCAGGTTTGGAGTCTTCAAAAAATGGCCTCTGAAAAAACGAGCTGCATTAAAAAGCACCAAAATATGCCAAAACTAAGCTCACAGATGTTGAAAAAGCAGGGGAAAAAGTCAATGAGGAAGACACAATTGTGAGGGGAACATAAGACGGACAAAGCATAGATACTTAAACAAAAAAAAAAAAAAAAAACCAGAAAAAATCTAGGAAGGGAAAAGAAATCTTGCGAACACCTAAAAGAAAGGCTTACAAACACTCTGGAAAGGAGATAGGATCAAATGAAATGCAATTGCAAAAAACCTCAAAAATCCAGAAAATGGGGAGTTTTAGTATCTTCAAAGCATAGGCTGTGAGGAAATGAGCTGCATTACACAGGACCAAAACATGCTAAAACTAACCTCGCAAATGTTGCATAAGCAGGGAAAAAAGGCAAGGAGGACGAAACAACTAGGAGGAGAAGATATGAGGGATATGGCATGGATTCTAAAAAAAAACAAGAAAATATTTTCCCTAAAATCAAACCCATCAAAATGCAGGCAGGCCATATGCCATCAAGTGCAGGCACATGCAGCAAAGCTTGCCCAAAATGGATCCCCACTGAAGGCCAAAACAGAAAAGATGGACTTAAAAATACGCTGGATTGGAGATACCATCAAAGGAATTGCAATTGGAGGACAAAAAGAGAAAATTTGAGAAATAAAGTGAGTATAGGAAAATGGCAAAGAATTACTCAGGTGCAGTGCAAAAGATAAAAATATGCCAAAATTAAGCTCACAGATGTTTCTAAATCAGGGGGAAAAGGCAAATAGGAAGACACGAATTAGGGGGCAAAATATGACAGACATGGTATGGATACATAAAAAAAAAAAAAAAAAAGGCAAAAATTCACAAACTCAAAGCCATCAAAAGGCATGGTATGCCATCAGGTGCAGGGACATGCACCAAAGTTTCCCCTATTGGTCCCCATTAAAATCGCAAATGAAATTTCATTTCAGGAAGGGAAATGGAATTTTGCTACGCCGGAAAAAAAGGCTTACAAACACTTTGGAAAGGAGATAGGATCCAATGAAATGCAATTGAAAAAACCCAGAAAATCGGGAGATTTAGTGTCTTCAAGAACTGGTCGGTGAGGAAGTGAGTTGGTGTGCAAAAGACCAAATCATGCCCAAACGAAGCAGACAGAAGAGGGAAAAGCAGGGGAAAAAGGCGAAAAGGAAGAAAACACCTGGAGGGGAAGATATGAGGGACATGACATGGACACTTAAAAAATGAAATTAAAAAAAAATTTCCCAAGGACAAGCCCATCAAAAGGAAGACCGTATGCAATCAAGTGCAGGGACATGCAATAAATCTTGCCCAAATTAATCCCCTCTGAAGGCCAAAACAGAAAAGAAGGACTTACAAACACTCTGGAATGGAGATACCATCAAAGAATTGCAATTGGAGGAGAAAAAAAAAAATTTTGGAAATTTTGTGACTACAAGAAAATGGACCGGGATTCTATCCAGCGCAGTGCAAAGGACCAAAAGGGCAAAACTGAGCTCGCCGACACAGCAAATACAAGGGAAAAGTCAAGGAGCAAGACACAGCTTGGAGGGGAAGATATGAGGGACATGGCATGGATAGACAAAACAAGAAAAAAAATATTTTCGCAAAGTCAAAGCCATCCAAAGGCATGGCATGCCATCAAGTGCAGAGACATGCACCAAAGATTCCTCTATTGGTCCCCATGCAAATCGCAAGATTCCGCTCCCTTCCCGAAAATAAATGAAATTACCTTTCGGGAAGGGAAAAGGAATCTTGCAACACCAAAAAAAATGGCTCACAAACACTCTGGAAGGGAAAAAGGATCAAATGAAATGCAATTGAAAAAAACCCAGGAAATCGGGAGATTTAGTGTCTTCAAGAGATGGTCAGTGAAGAAGTGAGCTGCAGCGCAAATGACCAAATCATGCCCAAACGAAGCAGACAGAAGAGGCAAAAGCAGGGGAAAAATTCCAGGAGGAAGACACAATTTCAAGGGGAAGAGATGAGGGACATGGCATGGACACTTAAAAAATGAAATTAAAAAAAAATTTCCCAAGGACAAGCCCATCAAAAGGAAGACCGTATGCAATCAAGTGCAGGGACATGCAATAAATCTTGCCCAAATTAATCCCCTCTGAAGGCCAAAACAGAAAAGAAGGACTTACAAACACTCTGGAATGGAGATACCATCAAAGAATTGCAATTGGAGGAGAAAAAAAAAAATTTTGGAAATTTTGTGACTACAAGAAAATGGACCGGGATTCTATCCAGCGCAGTGCAAAGGACCAAAAGGGCAAAACTGAGCTCGCCGACACAGCAAATACAAGGGAAAAGTCAAGGAGCAAGACACAGCTTGGAGGGGAAGATATGAGGGACATGGCATGGATAGACAAAACAAGAAAAAAAATATTTTCGCAAAGTCAAAGCCATCCAAAGGCATGGCATGCCATCAAGTGCAGAGACATGCACCAAAGATTCCTCTATTGGTCCCCATGCAAATCGCAAGATTCCGCTCCCTTCCCGAAAATAAATGAAATTACCTTTCGGGAAGGGAAAAGGAATCTTGCAACACCAAAAAAAATGGCTCACAAACACTCTGGAAGGGAAAAAGGATCAAATGAAATGCAATTGAAAAAAACCCAGGAAATCGGGAGATTTAGTGTCTTCAAGAGATGGTCAGTGAAGAAGTGAGCTGCAGCGCAAATGACCAAATCATGCCCAAACGAAGCAGACAGAAGAGGCAAAAGCAGGGGAAAAATTCCAGGAGGAAGACACAATTTCAAGGGGAAGAGATGAGGGACATGGCATGGACACTTAAAAAAAGAAATTAAAAAAAATTTTCCAAAGACAAGCCCATCAAAAGGCAGGCCAAATGCCATTGTGTGCAGGAACATGCAATAAATCTTGCCCAAATTAATCCCTGCTGCATGCCAAAAAAGAAAAGAAGGACTTGCAAACATGCTGGAATGGAGATACCATCAAAGGAATAGCAATTGGAGGAGAAAAAAAAAAAATCTTGGAAATTTTGTGACTACAAGAAAATGGACCGGGATTCCATCCAGGGCAGTGTAAAGGACCAAAACATGCCCAAACAAGCTGACAGAAGCGGCAAAAGAAGGGGAAAAGATTGAGGAGGTAGAAACAACTTGGAGGAGAAGAGATGAGGGACATGGCATGAGTTCTTAAAAATAAAATAAAAAAAAATTTCCAATCTCAAACTCATCAAAAGGCAGACAATATGCAGTCTGCACTCAAGTGCAGGGACATGCAATAAATCTTGCACAAATTGGTCCCCGCAGAAGGCCAAAACAGAAAAGAAGGACTTAAAAACACTCTACAATGGAGCTACCATCAAAGGAATTGCAAATGGAAGAGAAAAAAAATAATTTTGGAAATTTTTTGACTACAAGAACATGGACCGGGATTCTATCCAGCGCAGTGCAAAGGACCAAAATAGGCCAAAACTAAGCTCGCCGATACTGCAAATGCATTGGAAAAAGTAAAGGAGCAAGACACAGATTGGAGGGGAATAGATGAGGGACATGGCATGGATAGTCAAAACAACAAGAAAAAAATTTTCGCAAAGTCAAAGACATCCAAAGGCAAGGTGTGCCATCAGGTGCAGAGACATGCACCAATGATTCGTCTATTGGTCCCCATTGAAATCGCAAGATTCCTTTTACCTTCCCGAAAGGAAATGAAATTTCCTTTCGGGAAGGGAAACTGAAACTTGCGAAGCCCAAAAGAAAGACATACAAACACTCTGGAAAGGAGATAGATAGGATCAAATGAAATGCAATTGCAAAAAACCTCAAAAAAGACAGAAAATGGGGACGTGTAGTGTCTTCAAAAAATAGGCTGTGAGGAAAGGAGCTGCATTGCAAAGGACCAAAACTAAGCTCACACATCTTGCAAAAGCATGGGGAAAAAGTCAAGGAGGAAGACACAACTTGGAGGAGAACAGATGAGAGACACGGCTTCGATACTTAAAAAAACAAAAAAAAAAATAACCACAAAAATCTTTCCCAAAGCTAAAGCCATCAAAATGCAGGCAGGCCATATGCCATCAAGTGCAGGCACATGCAGCAAAGCTTGCCCAAAATGGATCCACACTGGAGGCCAAAACAGAAAAGACGGACTTAGAAACACTTTGGAATGGAGATACCATCAAAGGAATTGCAATTGGATTAGGAAAAAAAAAATTTGGGGATCTTACGGACTTTAAGGTTACGGCACGGGTTTATATCAGGTGTACTGCCAAGGAGCAAATCATGCCAAAAATAGGGAGACAGATATTGTATCAGAAGGGGAAATAGTGAAGGAGGGGAACAAAACTTGGAGGGGAAGATATGAGGTACAAAATATTTCAATTTTAAAATTTAAGTATTGAGTTTCAGAGATGCATGTGAGAATGCTGCTCCCACGTTAATTCACAGAATTGTAGATGCCAAGCCCTCTTTTCCTGAAGGAGTAATCCAAACAAGAACTTTAGGAAAAGGTTTTTTTAAGACATTAACTGTCTTTTCTAATACTTTTTCATTTTTAAGAATGAAGAAATGTATACTTATCATAAGCATTCATAGATATCTATTCTTGGGAAGAGATTGGAAATATAATCTGCTTTTGATTATGATAAAATATCACAACTTGTGCCACCACACACCACGAATTACCAAATACTTGAGCCATTTGAAAGCAGAAATCACAAATCTAAGGTGAGTTTAGGAATTTCCCTCCTTTCCACATGTGTAACCATTGCAGGAAATCTTCACAGCAGAGGATTCAGCTTAGTCTATAGTTTGCTTTGAGGATTTGATGAATGTTTTTCATCTTGAGAAAATATTTCCACAGATGTTATGCATATATTGTCCAAACATACTTAATTTTAGGCAAGGGGAAAAGCAAGGGAATATAAAACCATTCACAGTAGATATTCTCATATGGATTTAAGCATCCTCAGTTGCCCCTAATTTAGTTGTTCTTCAGCTCCTAAATCCATTGGTGCTTGTGCACCTAGGAGAAGCAAAAGCATTCTGCGTGCAACAAAAATGGTTCTGCCACTCTTGTAATGTTACAGCAAGCAAATGTACAGTATTGTTTAATATGTAAATACATTAAAACAAAGGGGGGGGAACAAAGCTCTGTTGATATAAACTTGGTTACTCTATTACTAGGTATTTTTGTCCCAGTCAAGCTGTAGGAATTTCCCAAGGAGTGTCTCTGCTCTTATTCTAAACGTGGAAGAGTTGTTCAGGGTGGATAATACAGAGACAGTTTGGGCCTTATGAATATTTCAAACATTTGTATTTTCAATTATGTTCTTAATTATGAAACAAACTCAGCAACATTAATTTTGAAAGGACTGCATAATTCTTGGATATATTTCTGTACAACTATCTTAGCGAGACATCTGTTCTCCAAAGCTAAATATTTCTCCAAGCTTTCCCTTAAATCTAAGCTGGCAAGGTGGGCAGAGTATCAGTTTGGTATTAATTAAAGAGATCTGCATTAGTTTAGAAAAAGCTAATTTCTCTGCCTGTATACAGCATGTATTTCCTGCTATGCTTTGCATTCCTTTAAATAAACTAACTGTATTCCTGACACTCTCTATTTTTCTCCTAGAAAATGTATGCATTTCGAAAGATTAATTAAAAACAGATGCTGACATTCCCATCATATTACAATGACCTGCACATCCAGGAAATCACTGTTGCCATATATACATTGTAGTTTTTTCTGCAGATTTCTATCGTCTAGGGATCAGACTCAAGGCCTAAAGTACTGATGGACATTTTTCAGAAAGCTCATTGTTGAGGAGTTTCAATCTTACCTTGAGAGAGAGAATTTCCTTGTGCAAAACAGAAGCATGATTTTTTTTTTAAATATCATGTAATAAATATGCATGAAGAGCACTGAATTTTCAAATATAGTAACATGTAATAAAAAGACTATGTTTGTTTTAAATTAAGATCTGAGAATACACAATTAATGCAGAATAAGTGAAAGAGTATTCAAGTGGGAGAACTTATATAAGGACATGAGATGGAAAACTAAATACGAGGGGGTTTTTTTTCCTGAAAGAATTGGAACAAGATTTTTAATTCTCTGTCAAACTTCCTGTTTTGTTTTGTTGGGGTTTTTTTGTTTGTTTTTTAAAGCTATTTGCTTTATAGAAGTAACACTTTGGTTTACAGTTCCAGTAACTAGCCCGATTAATTCACTGCACTGGACCCTACTGACTTTTATTCTTCTCTATTATCACCCCAATTTTACTGGTGATAACTTGTAACCACTAGAGTAAATGTATATGGCAAAACAAAGCCAATCATTAATTAAATTTTCCTCTATGAGTTCATGCATCCATTCAGTTAGTTTCCAGCAAAAACATTCACAGACAGTCTAAGATTAAATAAAAAATAGAGAGAAACATTAGTTGGAAGGGCTTTCAATCGAGGAACAGAAGGTAGATCCTGTGTCCTGTCTGAACAAACATGTTGTGACCGTACCAAATTTCTGAATAAGCTATCAAAACAGAAAGCGGTTATTAAATAAGTATGAACAATGCATATTTCAGGGGCCCTTGATTAGTTAAAAAATTTCAGACATGGAAAACAAATCAGGTAAATGGCATTATTTATGAAGACCTAATTATATATTAGCACTTTGTTATGGATTTTCTATCTATCCTTTCTGTTTCCACTACTTCTGTATAAATTAATCTTTTTCCACCTTGCTGATTCAAATATATATCTTACATCATTTCCTTCACATTCTCCCCTTCACACCCTGCCTCTTTTCTTTATAAAGACACACTGTAATAGCAATCCAGCTTGAATAACAAGGCACTTCAATTATGTGCTTATAAAGTTGGTTTACCTGACTTTTTTGTGACCAGAAGCACTGAAATGATCTGTAAGGATTCTGAGTAGAACACCTTGTAGTGCTCTAACTTAAGGAGTATAAATTACTGAACAAAGTCTATATTAGTCAGGAATAGTTGCAGTCACTGTGTTAGCAGCTCCTTTCTTCACTTAACCAAGAATCACTGTTGAGAGATTATTTGTTATGAAAAACATCTTCAAAATTATTCACATCCTCTACTTATTCCTTCCAAGAATTTGCTGCTCCCATTATTGTAACAGTTTCTGCTTGGACTATGAGTACTAACTACACAATGTACGTTTCACTGACAATTCTGTGCTAAGAATATGAAGGTTTGTTCTCTACTCATCCTTTCTATTATATTCATAGTCTCCTGAAGTAGAATATCCTTTCTCAGTTGCTAGTCATCTGGCACAGGCCCTGTAATTTCACAAAATGCATTTCACAAAATTTTCAAAGGAAACATACCGTTCCTTTAGCCTATGCATGGCAGATGTTTTGCCCACAATACAGCCCATTCCCAAAGGAATCAGGGTGCAGATATCACCTTGCATACAACACCTGCTCTCTGTAATGGAGATTTGGCACCCTGGAGACAGTGCCCCACAAGTGGGAAGGTACATGAGCCAGCATACAGGATGATCAGTGATGGGTGCAGAACATCCATGGCACATTTTTTGCAGGGACCTCTGGCCACCATCTATGTCCATCCCAGAGGAGAAATGAGCTCTCATTACCTTGTGAACCTTTGCTGTCCAAAGACTTCTCTTGAAATTATCACAACCAACACCACTTGCTATGCCAGTTAATCCCACTGCAAAATTACATGAAAGGGAAAATCTTTATTAAAATCATCAGTCTGTGTCTGGCCCTTATTACATTATGTATATATATATAATATGTAAAGTTGCACGATGATGTTACCTACTCATTACAGTTGTGAATTCTGGAATTACTTCAGGACCATCACAGACTCTGCTCACTTCATTCTGATAGGCCTTGGAGAAGTGTGCATTCAGCACCTGACTGAAGAATGGTCAGGCAAGAGAGACTTGGGCAACGTGGTCCTTAGTGCTAACTGGGTTTTGAACCCCTGCTCTACCTTATGCTTGAGAATGCTTACAAGCCATTGTGACAGGAGCCATAATTGCTAGACAAGATCCTTTCATAACCCTACACCTTTGATCCCTGTACTCAGAACACCTCTGCCTAGATATCTGCACATCACAGTAGATAGCAACTTCTATTTTAGGAAAAGATTTAGCAGAAATCTGAACTATGTGTAAACTTTGCTTAAAAAAAAATCAATTCTTGTGTAGAGGAAAAAGCATGC